>NC_133326.1:52677592-52979378 GCF_042186555.1 Aquarana catesbeiana | reverse complement strand
AAGGCAGCTTCTCGTTCCTCTCTCCAGTCATGTGATAACAAGTGATAGGGGAGAGAGGAAGGAAAGTCTGCCGTTGGTCTATCTCCCCCTGCAGGCTGGAGGGAGCATAACGCCTAATGGAAGGAAGCTTCTCCTCCTGACAGGAGTGAAATTGGGATCACTCGCTGTCAGAGAGGAGTGGCTCCAGGACTGCACCTGACTGGCCCACTGAGACATCAGCCCACCGGGAATCTCCCGGTAGTCCCTATGGCCAGTACAGGCCTGGATGGAAGCAGTTTAGCTTTACAGTACGACGCTTCCATGCACCCCTGGAATTTTACAGACCCCCCCCAATTTTCTGGGCCTCCCTATTCCACCTGCAGGCCTAGCACCCGGGACAGACATGAGGGGTCCGATAGTGGTCTTATAGTTTTGTCTCAACCCCCTAACTGGTAATATTGCTACATAGCTTTAATAGCCGAGCCACGACGATGTGACTCCCACATATGCGCACGGGAGTCACAATCGCGGCACATTGCTCTAAGGGGATGGGATACTCCAGTACACTGTCCATTCAGAGCACATTTGCCAGTAATCCGAAATGTGACTTTAGACAAATCTTTTAAATGGTACATGTTTAGAAGCTATTTGCTGTACCTACAGGTAAGCCTTATTACAGACTTACTTGTAGGTACATGTCATAAAGCGGACTTTACTGACGCTTTAACCACTTGCCCACTGGGCACTTTAATCCCCTTCCTGACCAGGCTAATTATCAGCTTTCAGTGCTGTCCCCCTTTGAATGACAATTACGCAGTCATGCAACACTGTACCCAAACAACATTATTTTGCACTGATATGCGACACTGATGGGCACTGGTAGACGACACTGATAGGTGACATTTTTAGGGAGACACCGATAGGCGGCACTGATATGCGACATTGATGGGCACTGGAAGGCGGCACTGATGGGTGACATTTTTTGAGGAGACACCGGTGGGCACTGATTGGCAGCAGTGGTGGATGCACTTTTGCAGAATTATCCACTCTTTTCTCCTCTCCTCCAACTGCTGACAGTGAGTGAAGAGAGCTGGTAATCGGCTTTTCTTGACATTGTGATCAGCTGTGATTGGACACAGCTGATCACGTGGTAAAGAGCCGCCGATTGGCTCTTTACCTCAATCTGTGTTTGGCAGTGCACGGAGGACACTGAACACAGAGTGCGCCACCCGCCCCCAGCAGCGGGCACAATCACGGGAGGCCTTCATATGACGGCTTCCCAGAACTGGACAACCCCGCTGTAGCCATCATTCGGCAAGTGGTTAAAGGGCTTAATCATCTTTACTAAAAACTGCCTATGCAGATAACGGATGTCTGTAGATAAACTGTAAAGCGGTTGTATACCCGCTGAAATTTTTTTTTACCCCTGTAAAGCAAAAGGCATAATGAGCTAGTATGCATGCATACTAGCTCATTATGAAATACTTACCTTAGAACGAGGCGTCGGTATCTTACCTGGTCCACGCCGAGGGAGCTGTCATGTTGCCTCGGCGTGTCTTCAGGGTATCGCGGTTCCAGCGCTGTGAATGGCTGGAGCCGCAATGTCATCACTCCCGCGCATGCGCGCGGGAGATTTCTTACCCGGCAAGGTCCGGCACAGCCGAGAATCCCCTGTGCGCATGCGCCGCTGCAGTCAGCGGCTCATAGCAAGGGGAATATCTCCTAAACTGTACAGGTTTAGGAGATATTTTTTTTACCTATAGGCTTACCTGTAGGTAAAAGTTAAAAAAAAGACTATACAACCACTTTAAATAATGCCCTTGCTATAGGTGTAGGCCATTTACATACTTCAAAGCCTGACCTGAAACCTCCCAGGACGCTGATAAGGAAGGTCCAGCTATCACTGTTCACCTTCACAGGAGGTGAGCTTTTTCTCAGATTTAAACCTCCTCACATGCGCTCTCACTCCCCTGATGCAGTAGCTCTAAGCTCAGTTTGGGAGCTCGCTCTTGTGCTTTATTTTGTTGAGAAATCACTTTGAAAATACACCCCCTAGCATGTCAAGCCTCAGCCATCTTGAGTAAGGGCAGATGATTCACTTGCATTTACTTCCTGGAATCCACCTGCTCTTAGCTCAGACCTTGCAGGAAGGAGGCTGTGCTTAGCTGAGAAAGATGCCCATGAAGTTTCCAAGGATGATATAATTTTGGCCTAGGCCAGAAACCATGAAGCAACTAAAGAAATGCAAAGAAAAAAAAAGTTAAAGACAAGTAAACATAATATACCTTCCTGTTCATTTACAAATGTTAGCAGCATCAGGATTAAAAATAATTAATTAGTTAATGTTGACTGAGAGAGTTCAGTTCCTCTTTAATACCACTGAGGCCCAGGGAAGAAGGAAGTGGGCCATGGTGGGACTTACAGTTCTAAGAAGACAGGAGAAATAGTGGGTCAAAGTGGTTCTACAAAAGGAGAAAGGGCTGCAGTGCTGGAACTTGTACTTCTACAAAGACATTATAATAAGGGTGCAAGTGGGACATACTGGAATCTGAAGTGCTACAGAAATAAGAGTGTCTGCTGTGTGAAATATTGAAGCTGCATGTTTTCAATACATACATACATACATACATCCATCCATCCATGATCTACATTGTTAAATTAGAAAAACACAGCATATGTATAGCAAATACACACACACACACACACACACACACACACACACACACACACACACTAGCAGATTTAGCATACTCCACGCTTTTTCTCCACCTACTATATTCCTTATAAATGAGAAGTTCAAAGAGAGAGCAGCCATACACGGCCGAGTCATAGACTCACAAGTCTCTGTGAATCAATGAACTACAAGTACCGATAGCCTTTGCGGTTGTCGGCTTGTAGTTCTCAAACTACCACGGCACTGCTGAGCTGATGTACAGGCAGACAGTTTACATTGACAGTCTGCAGGAGACCTGCATGGCATCAGCAATCTCCTAAATCAAAAAAAAAAAATATTAAAATGCACATTTTTTCTACTTGCAAAAACAAAAATGTGCATTTATTATTTTTTGTTAAAAGGTGAAGTTATCTTTTAGGGCCTCATTTACACAGGGTGTATCAACTAGACATGTGCACTGCTGAAAAATGTTAGGTTTTCATTTGTTTTTTTTTTCCACTCTGTGGGTCATTCGTTATGATCGCAATTTATAAATTCGAAAATAAGAACGAAAATCCAAAAATTCTAAACTACTAACTAAACTATTAAATTATAGGCATTGGAAGTTACATTCACTAACAGCCAAATTTGAAAGGAACGAATACGAATTTATCCGAAGTTCAAAATATCCGAAATAACGAATGCCGCATCTAAACAAATGGAACGGAATGAAATAATAATAATAAAAAGTTATTATTAATTTACTACTTTGGATAAATTTGTATCCGTTATGTTCACTAACAGCCACATTTGAAAGGAAATTCCAATACCTATAATTTAATTGCTAGCATTAGTCAAGTTATTATTACCGTATATACTCGAGTATAAGCCGAACCGAATATAAGCCGAGGCACCTAATTTTACCACAAAAAACTGGGAAAACTTATTGACTAGAGTATAAGCCTAGGGTGAGAAATGCGCAGCTACTGTAAGTGGAAAAAGAGGGTCAACAATGCCCATTTGCAGCCTCACTGTGCCCATTTGCAGCCATAGGTCCCCCAAACTTCAAACTTGGTAGTTAAGGGTTCCTAGATGCCCCCTAGCTGCAGCCAAAATTTGGGGTCTCTGGACCCAAAGGGTCCCGAAATGATATTGCTGCAGATGGACAGCTGACAGACTTTGGGGCCCCGTATCTCAGGGCCACTTGGTGCTAGGAACCAAATTTGGTCTGTAAACCCAGTGGAACTAGCACTACAACATATCCAAAGCTGGGGTTCCTAGCACCAAGTGGCCCTGAGATATGGGGCCCCAAAGTCGGTTCGGAAAATGTCAAGCACTTTTCTGCAGCAGAGAATGACATTTCCCAAACCAAATTTGGGGCCCCATATCTCGGGGCCACTTGGTGCTAGGAATCCCAGCTTTGGATATGTTGTAGTGCTAGTTCCACTGGGTTTGCACACCAAATTTGGGGTTCCTAGCACTAAGTGGTCCCGAGATATGGGGCCCCAAATTTGGTTTGGGAAATGTCATTCTTTGCACCAGAAAAGTGCTTGACTCGAGTATAAGCCGAGGGGGGCATTTTCAGCACAAAAAAAATGTGCTGAAAAACTCGGCTTATACTCAAGTAAATACGGTAGTTAATTATTTTAGATTTTCGGATTTTCTAATTGTTTAATTTTCGAATATTCAAATTTATGAATATTTCAGAAAAATTTGTTGAACTGGGTTTTTATTAATTCGGATATTTCCAAATTAATGAATTTGTCGAAATTCTGTGAAAAATTAATTCTGAACAAAGTGAATTGCACATGTCTAGTATCAATGCGTACGCCCATGCAGGGCATGTTTACCGACATAGGGGAAGCACAGGTGTTCCATGCATCCCATGCAAGCAGTCCTATTGATGTCTATTGGGATGCAGTGGCTGCACAAACACAGCCGCTGCTCCCGAATAGACATCTGTGCGGTTGCACAGCCCCGAATAAACACACCGAGTTCGGGGGCACGCACCCACGCGCATGTCAAATTGGGAGCAGCGGCTGTGTCCATACAACTGCATCTCAGTTAACATCAATAGGTGTATGCATTGATATGCCCCCTGTGAACAAGTCCTAAGGAACCCATCAGGTCAGAACAGGGAACTTTCACTCCTGGCTTTTAAAGGAGTGTTACTCTGATCCTTCGTTCACTAACTGGCAAGCCACTGACCTGTCCAAATTACAAAAGCCAGTATGTACATGTTTGTGTCCAGGACTGAAACTCACTAAATAGCATAGATGAGGATAACTGCTCCAAGGCGTAACCCTTCCAAAGCAAAATCGAGAAGGACAACTCCTATACTTGTCTTCTTACCGGGACCCTTTAACACACACCATGCAATTTATTGCATAATACGTACTATTATTTGCTCTTTCACCATAGCCGCCTTCATGTCACTGAGAAAGTCAGGAACGATATCCAGCAGACAGGCGGCTAAGAACACTCCGCCAGCTATGCAGCTAATAAAGCTCAACCACATCTGATGGATCTCTGAAAAGAAACAAAAAAGGTTTGGTTATTATACAAGGAAATTGGATACAGAGGAAAACGCCTACCACGATAATTCTTGAATGTAGCTAAATGACCGCACTATACCGATCTGGTGACGTCTCCTTGTCCAATCAGAGAACGCTTGGCACCCATCATGGTTGAGCTCCTGTGTTCACAATGTAGCAGGGCAGCAGCAGCACAAGCCCCAGAAGCTGGTGGAGATCACTGGAGTAGCGGCGTATATTACACTGATTTCAAGCTTCCAGAATGATCCCACAGGTATGTTCTATGCATAGTTACACTGGGCCAATGCAACTATGTAAAAACATCCATACCCAAAATTCTCCTTTAGCATTACATTTTGGTCAACTTCCTGCCACCAGCCAGGGATTGGACAGTGAAGAAGCAGCAGATGACTAAAGAGGTCATCTTGCTGCTCACTTTATAGTTTCCCTTCTGTCAGCATGATCCTTGTCAGCACATGTAGCATATTAACTGTTGCCCCTCCCTCTTACATGGTGCTGATGTGGGGTAATTATAAGAAACTGATAAGAAAGAGTTGGACACTTACAAAAGTGGATGATACAGTTACCTCTTTTAAATAGAACACATTTTTATACTTGCTTGGTTTCGGATATTAGAGAGAAAAATTATTTTCACTATCACATTTCCGTTTTCAAGTCATCTTTATGATAAAGAACTAAAAGCCCCTCATTCCAGACAGTCAGAGCTTACCTTATATACACCTGACTCAGAACAATAAAGACATTTAGAAAAAAAAAAAAAAAAAAAAAAAAAAAAATCTTCCCATAGTATTATATGTGCATTTCATATTTGTATATGTGATTTACAAGTAAAGGCCAACCCGGTGTAGACATTCAAGTCCTGACACTACAGCCGGACACCGCCATCTTGTATGATCATCTTGTATCCAAGTCAAGTTCCTCCACACAAACTCGCTCATCCATGTCTTTCTGGACCTTGCTTAGTGCACTGGTGTGCAGTCATGTTGGAACAGGAAGGGGTCCTCCCCAAACTGTTCCCACAAAGTTGGGAGAATGAAATTGTCCAAAATGTCTTGGTATACTGATCCCTTAAAAGCGGGGGTCCACCCACACCGCCAAAAAAAAAAAATATTAAAAGCCAGCAGCTACAAATACTGCAGCTGCTGACTTTGAATACATGGCCACTTACCTGTCCCAGGGTCCAGCGATGTCGGCAGGCAACGCCGAGAACCCGCTCGGTTCTCAGCAGCTGCCGCCGCCATCCTAGGTGAGGGAATCAGGAAGTGAAGCGTTGCGGCTTCACTTCCCGATTCCCTACTGCGCATGCGCGAGTCACGCTGCGCATCGTAAGTGTTCCCCGCTCTCTCCTGGGAGCTGTGCGTTTCCCAGGAGACAGCGCGGAGGGACAGGAAGAGGCATAGACTCCCATGGGAGTCTATGCCGGAAGTGGGTGCAAATACCTGTCTTAGACAGGTATCTGCACCCCCCTCCCCCCTGAAAGGTGCCAAATGTGACACCGGAGGAGGGGAGGGTTCCGAAAAGCAAAAGTTCCATTTGTGTGTGGAACTCCGCTTTAAGAATTCCCTTCACTGGAACTAAGGGGCCAAGCACAACCCCTGAAAAGCAACCCCACACCATAATCCCCCCTCCACTAAATGATTTGGACCAGTGCACAAAGCAAGGTCCATAAAGACATGGATGAGAGAGTTTGGGGTGGAACTTGGGAATGTGGAGCAAATCAACTGGATCTGTTATTGGTTTTGTAAAGCTAGTTTGTTGTCAATATAAAAACAGTTCAAAGTCCAAGTAATTTAAATTTTGTCATAGTAAATGATTAACTAGAATGAAGGTAACAGGATTTGTAAACAATTGAAGAAAATTGCCATTCATGAGGAATCAACCAGGATACTATTTATCAGAAGACTTGGGCAGGCCATACATTGTGCAAATTTCTTTCCTGCAACTTGGTACATTCAGCTTGCCCATTAACAGTTCGAATAAAGATTTGAACCGTGTATGGCCAGCCTTGTGTATGGCTACAATTATTACTATTATACTTGATTTATATAGCCCCAACAGTTTGATAATGGTGTTCAGGGCATTCCCAAAATACATATATTTCTTACATAGGGAATGCCTTAACCACTTAAGGACCGAGCCTCTTTTTGAGATTTGGTGTTTACAAGTTAAAAAAAGTTTTTTTTTTTTTGCTAGAAAATTACTATAACATTATAATTTTTTTTTCTAACACCCTAGAGAATAAAATGGCGATTGTTGCAATACTTTCTGTCACACCATATTTGCGCAGTGGTCTTACAAGCGCACTTTTGTGACAAAAATATTTTTTTTAATTAAAAAAAAAAAAAAAAATATAAGACAGCAAAGTTAGCCCAATTTTTTTTTTTAATATTGTGAAAGATAATGTTACTTCGTACACAACATGTCACGCTTCAAAATTGTGCCCGCTCGTGGAATGGTGACAAACTTTTATCCTTAAAAATCTCCATAGGCAACGTTTAAAAAATTCTACAGGTTGCATGTTTTGAGTTACAGAGGAGGTCTAGAGCTAGAATTATTGCTCTCGCTCTACCGATTGCGGCGATACCTCACATGTGTGGTTTGAACACAGTTTTCATATGCGGGTGCTATTCATCAACGGGGACGAGCACATCGGCTCCAGCCGCTGTCTTGGGTCCTCATTAGATTGATAGCAGCGGGAGCAAATGGCTCCCGCTGCAGTCAATCAAATCCAGTGACACGGCGGCCGGGGAATGGGGCCGAGTCCTTCTGTCTATCAAGGAACGGAGCAGCAGGACTCGGGAGCGTGCCGCACGAGTGCCCCCAGAGAGAGTGGGTTTCAGAGGGGCCAGAGGGGGGGGGGGAGAGGAGGAGCCAGGAGCGCCATGGGGGAGACCCCAGAAGAGGACTGGGGGCCACTCTGTGCAAAATCACTGCACAGAGGGGGGGAGTACGATATGTTTGTTACCGTATTTTCCGGCTTATAAGATGACCTTTTATACTTAAAAACATCCCCCAAAAATCAGGGGTCGTCTTATACGCCGGTATAAAATGTGCACCTTTAGCTCGTTTGGGCCAAGCTGGCCCAAAATAAACGTCTCTAATCTGTCAGCCCGCTGGATGTTCGGTAATACTGTATATAACTTCAGCTACATACAAAATACCGCGCTGAGCCAAACAAAACAGTTGCGGTATAAAGTAATATATATATATATATATATATATATATATATATATATATATATATATATATATATATATATATATATAGATAGCCAAAGCTACTGTACATACTGTACTACTGTACATACTGCACATCCAGCGGGCTGACAGACTAGTCGGAAGGGGGTATTCTTATACGGCGAGTATCAGGGTGGATTTGATTGAAATCAAGTCGATTTAAATCATCATTTTTAAAGAGCAACTGTCATTTCTGTCCTGCAGTGGCTCCTCCTCTGACCCGCTGTTGATTTACTGACAGTCCCATTCACTTTAATGGGACGGCTGGTGATGTGGCAGTGACACCACAAGTTAGAGGGACGTGGCAGCAGGAGGTGAGTGGATGCCGCTAACAGGCACTGCCATGATGGGTCTGAAATGACAGGTGCTCTTTAAGGACTTATTCTTGCTTATAGTTAGAATCTTTAATATATGCAAACAAAATTAAAGGTTTCCTATTTAGAATAATAAGCTGTCAGGTAGAGCTGCACAATTAATCGTAAAAAATCATTATCGTGATTTTTTTCCCGTTGTGATCTTGATAAAAGTGTTTCATGATTCTTGCTATGCAAAGAATTCTCTCTGTTCTTCTGAAGCCACAGCCATGAAAAGAAAAGGCTGCCAAGAATCATAACATTCAGTTGAACTAAGTATAAACATTGTAACAATTAGTCAATGGAATAGACTTCGTGTGTAAGTGAATTAAAGCGGGAGTCCGGCGACCAATCTTTTTTTTTTTTTTTTTTTTAGGTCATTGAGACACTTTGCTAATCCCAAAATAAGGCTCGGTTCACACTGGGGCGACTTGGGATCCGACTTGTACGTCCTCAAGTCGCCCCAAGTCGCTCCAGAAATAGTTTCAATGGGAGTGAACGCTAGCGTCTTAATAGACACTACTGAAGTCGCTCCGACTTCAGAGCGTACTCCCTGTACTACTTTGATCCGACTTTGATCCGACTTCAGCCTATTGACTATCATTGAAGTCGGATCAAAGTCGGATCGCCGTCTCGCATGATCCGACTTCGGCATGCGACTTGTGCTCAAATGATTTTGAGGGGAACTCCGCGCCAAATTTTAAATAAAAATCCGGCATGGGTTCCCCCTCCAGGGGCATACCAGGCCCTTGGGTCTGGTATGGACCTTGAGGAGAACCCCCTACGTCAAAAAAACGGCGTGGGGGGTCCCCCCCCAATCCATACCAGACCCTTATCCGAGCACGCAGCCCGGCCGGACAGGAATGGGGGTGGGGACGAGCGAGAGCCCCCCCCCCCTCCTGAACCGTACCAGGCCGCATGCCCTCAACATGGGGGGTTTGGTGCCTTGGGGGAGGGGGGCGCGCTGCGGCCCCCCCACCCCAAAGCACCTTGTCCCCATGTTGATGAGGACAAGGGCCTCTTCCCGACAACCCTGGCCGTTGGTTGTCGGGGTCTGCGGGCGGGGGGCTTATCGGAATCTGGGAGCCCCCTTTAATAAGGGGGCCCCCAGATCCCGGCCCCCCACCCTATGTGAATAGGTATGGGGTACATGGTACCCCTACCCATTCACCTAGGGAAAAAAGCGTCAATAAAAAACACAGTACACAGGTATTTAAAATAATTTATTAGGCAGCTCCGGGATCTTCTTCCAACTCCGGGGGTCTCTCCGGCGTCTTCTCCCGGTGTCCGCATCTTCTGCCGGCTCCACCGCTATCTTCTGGCGCTCTTTTGCCAGCGGTGGTCCGGACCTCTGGATCATCTTCTTCCCTCTTCTCTTCCAGAGATGTTGACACGACGCTCTCCCCAGCCAGAATGGTTTCTGTGCGCTCTGCAAGGGACTTATATAGGCGGTGACCCTGCCCCCTTATGCCGTCACAGTCCCTGGGCATGCTGGGTCTGTGACGTTTTAGGAGGCGTGGTCACCGGGTGATGACCACGCCCCCTTATGACGGCACAGCCCCAGCATGCCCTGGGACAGTGACCTCATAAGGGGGCGGGGTCACCGCCTATATAAGTCCGTTGCGGAGCGTTCAGAGACCATTCCAGCTGGAGAGAGCGTCGTGTCAACATCTCTGGAAGAAAAGAAGAAGGCAGAAGTCCGGACCACCGCTAGCAATTGAGCTGCAGAAGATAGCGGAGGAGCCGGCAGAAGATGCGGACACCGGGAGGAGACGGCGGAGAGACCCCCGAAGTCGGAAGAGGACCCCCGAAGTCGGAAGAAGATCCCGGAGCTGCCTAATAAATTATTTTAAAAACCTGTGTACTGTTTGTTTTATTGACGCTTTTTTTCCCTAGGTGAATGGGTAGGGGTACCATGTACCCCATACTCATTCACATAGGGTGGGGGGCCGGGATCTGGGGGCCCCCTTATTAAAGGGGGCTCCCAGATTCCGATAAGCCCCCCGCCCGCAGACCCCGACAACCAACGGCCAGGGTTGTCGGGAAGAGGCCCTTGTCCTCATCAACATGGGGACAAGGTGCTTTGGGGGGGGGGGGCGCACACTGCGCCCCCCATGCCCCAAAGCACCCCCCATGGTGAGGGCATGCGGCCTGGTACGGTGGGGGGGGGCCGCCAGCGAAGTCGCCCGTCATGGAGGCGACTTGAAGTCGCCTCGTAATTTGCCGAAGTTGTGCCAAAGTCGCGCTGAAGCCGCATTGAAGTCGCGGTACAAAGTCGCGTTAAAGTCGTGTTGCCCATGTGTGAACCGACCTTAATACTCACAGTTTGGATGTAATATTTCCGCCTCTGTCTGTTTTCGTACTGAAGAATAACTTTAAAAATGTGATGCTGGCTGTTTCCATCTTGCTTGTGGGCATGTGAAGCCCACAAGCATTGATTTCCTGGATGCGGTGAATGCTGTTCTTTCACAGCTTGTTCACACGCATGATCATTGTTCCCGGACTGAATCTTGGGAAGCCTGACACTAAGCTCCCAGGAGACAGTGCGGCGCCGGGGAAAGGCAATAAACACGCCTACTCCCATGGGAGGAGAAACAGGAAGTGCCACAATAAAAGTACAATATAAAAGGTAATTTTTTAGTAGAGACCCTAGAGAATAAAATGGTGGTTGTTGCAATATTTTATGTCACACTGTATTTGCGCAGTGGTCTTTCAAATGGAATTTTTTTGGAAAAAATTACTTTAAGAAAAAAAAAAAAAAAAAAAAAAAAAAAAAACACACAACACACACACACACAACTAATCAGTAAAGTTAGCCCAATTTTTGTTTGTATAATGTGAAAGATTTTACGTGCAAGAATCGTGATTCTCATTTATGATGTTAGTGTAATGATTTTAAACCTTTTAATAAATCTTGCAGTATTACACTATATGTCCCCTTTCCTTCATTTGTCCATACTTTACTATCCTGACCGTCCTTTGACTGAGTAAAGTGTGCAGGAGAGGAGATCCCAGTACAGTGGCAGCCCTATATATTTATTAGGGGTGCAACGGATCGTCACCGATCCGTGCGGTTCAACCTGTTCGGATCGGCACACATGCTGCCTCTGCCTTAGCCCTAGCTCCGGAGCGGCGGCCATCTTGGTATGCCCGGCGGCCGTTTACCACGTGATCGCTCTGTCAAATGACGGAGCGATCACTTGTAAACAAACCGGCGTCATGTCATGACGCTGGTTCCTCTCTCCCCTCTGTGTACTGATCTGTACAGTGGAGAGGAGAGATCGGATAGCAGCCGTGCCAATACTCTAATATATTATTACAGTGGGGGAGATTGTGGAAATTATTACAGTTGGGCAAATGGTGGATATTATTACAGTGGGGGAGATTTTTTTTTTTGTTGATCCGAACCGTGAGTTTTTTGATCTGTTGCACCCCTAAAATATTAAATATATATAAATCTTTTTTCCACTGCGCGGGTTTAATTTTTTATTTCATATAGGATAACATTGAGTTGCTTCTACAGGCAGAACACTCCTGTAAAAGTAATGTTTTTTAAAGCGGAGTTCCGCTGAAAAACAAAAATTAAGCGTCAGCAGCTACAAATACTGCAGCTGCTGACTTTTAATATTAGGACAATATAAATAGAAAATGACTATGCTGCGCCATCTCCTAACATTAGTTCCAACAAATACTTTTAAAGTGCCTACTTTATAATGATGAGAAAATTATTATTAAACCGTGATAAACTAACAAAAACTATAATATATTCCAAAACTGTATATAGAGATTGCTGTGATGATAAATTCTGTGTTAAGTGTCACATTCCACAGACAAAATAAAAATAATAAGCAAATAAAAATTAAAGAATTAAAGATATGGTGCCACAAACGTGAATCATAAAGTGTTATATTGCATCTAACAGTGACATTCTAATCAAACGCAGATCAGTCCAACATAATTGGTATATAGTCCTTATTATAGGTATAATGGTGACTTCATAAAAACGTGAAAATAACATGTTGCGGTGTCCACACTCAGGTGCTCCCCACCCTCAGGCAATGGCCGCTCACCTCAGAGCGTGTGACCTCGCAATTACGTTCGGTCAAACACGCAAGTCAATCACCTCAGGGATTCTAAGTTGGCTGTATGGATCCAGACTGCTCACTGATGTCCTCATATAGAAACAGTAGAAAGAGACTCCATAGCGTGATACCATTTCCCACAATTTTACTGTACAAACAAAAAGCCCCAGTATAGGGCACTCACATGGGTTAGGTGCATTAAGTACATCAATCTGTAATGTGCCTTAAAACGCTGGTTTTGGTTGAGGTCGTATTTCTGTTCTCTGTGGAGCAGAAGGTGCAGGAACATACCTGTACGTTACTTTGAATCTGCTGCCGTGTGCGCGCACGCCTGCCACGAGCTCCGTAAGTCAGGTCGCGGGTCCCGCGGACTCAATCGCCGCGGGGATACCCGCGATCGCCTCACGGAGAGGACAAAGTTCTGCCTAGTGACAAGTGTCACTGGATCTCTGCTCCCTGTCATCGGGAGCAGTGATCAGCGTAGCGATACTGCTAGCCCATCCCCCCTACAGTTAGAAACACGCCCCTAGTACTGATTTAACCCCTCCCCGCACCCTAGTGGTTAACCCCTTCACTGCCAGTGTCATTTATACAGGAATCAATGCATTGTTATAGCACTGATCGCTGTATAAATGACAATGGTCCCAAAAATGTGTCAAAAATGTCCGACATGTCCGCCATAACGTCGCACTCACAATAAAAAAAAAAAAAAAAAAAAAAAAAAAAATCACTGATCGCCGCCACTACTAGTAAAAAAAAAAAAAATTATTAATAAAAATGCCATAGAACTATCCCCTATTTTGTAAACGCTATAACTTTTGCGCGAACAAATCAATAAACGCTTATTGCGATTTTTTTACCAAAAATATGTAGAAGAATACGGATCAGCCTAAACTGAGGAAAAAAATTGTTTTTTATATATTTTTGGGGACAATTATTATAGCAAAATGTAAAAAATAATGGGTTTTTCTTCTAAATTGTCGCTCTTATTTTGTTTATGGCGAAAAAAAAAAAAAAAAAAAAATCGCAGAGATGATCAAATACCACCAAAAGAAAACTATTTGTGGGGAAAAAAAGGACGTCAATTTTGTTTTGGAGCCACGTCGCACGACCGCGCAATTGTCAGTTAAAGCGACGCAGTGCCGAATGGCAAAAGGTGCTCTGATCAGGAAGGGGGTAAATCCTTCTGGGGCTGAAGCGGTTAATGCACCTAACCCATGCGAGTGCCCTGTACTGGGGCTTTTTTGTTTGTACAATAAAATTGTGGGAAATGGTATCACGCTATGGAGTCTCTTTCTACTGTTTGTATATGAGGATACAGCATCAGTGAGCAGTCTGGATCCATACAGCCAACTTAGAATCCCTGAGGTGATTCACATGCGTGTTTGACCGAACTTAATTGCGAGGTCACATGATCTGAGGTGAGCAGCCATTGCCTGAGGGTGGGGAGCGCCCGAGTGTGGACACCGCAACATGTTATTTTCACGTTTTTATGAAGTCAGCATTATACCTTTAACCACTTGCCACCCAGGCCAATTCTGACATTTCTCTCCTACATGGAAAAATCATCTTTTTTGCTAAAAAATTACATAAAACAGTAAAGTTAGCCCAATGTTTTTACATATTGTGAAAGATGAAGTTACGCCGAGTAAATAGATACCTAACATGTCACGCTTTAAAATTGCACACGCTCGTGGAATGGCGCCAAAGTTCGGTACTTAAAAATCCCCATAGGTGGCGCTTGAAATTTTTTTTACTGGTTACATGTTTTGAGTTACAGAGGAGATCTAGGGACAAAATTATTGCTCTCGCTCTAATGTTCGCGTCGATACCTCACATGTATTGGTTTAAACACAATTTTCATATGTGGGCGGGACTTACGTATGCGTTTGCTTCTGCGTGCGAGCACACAGGGAGAGGGGCGCTTTAAAAATTTTTTTTTTTTTAATTGTTAATTATACTTTTTTCAGTTTGACGCTTTTTTGAAAAAAAAAAAAAAAAAATTTGGCTCACTTTTATTCCTATTACAAGGAATGTAAACATCCCTTGTAATAGGAACATGACAGGTCCTCTTTACAGTGAGATATGGGGTCAATAAGACCCAACATCTCACCTCTAGGCTGGGAAGCCTGAAAAAATAAATAAATAAAACCAGCTTCCCAGCCGAGGCAGCAGCATCTTTTTGAATGCAGAGGCCGGGCGTGACGTCATAACATTGCACCCAGCCTCCGACAATCATAGTGACTCCAGCGACCATCTGGTCTGCCAGAAATCAAGTGGCGGAACAGCCGCTATGATAGTTTACTATGGTGTAGCGAATCCACGTCATATGATGGTGGGCGGGCGGCAACCGGTTAATAAGGACTATATACTGATTATGTTGGACTGATCTGCGTTTGATTACAACATCACTGTTATATGCACTATATAACACTTTATGGTTCACGTTTGTGGCACCATATTTAAACTTTTATTTGCTTATCATTTTTGTCTGTGGAATGGGACACTTAACACAGAATTTATCATCGCAGCAATCAAAAAACTCTATATACAGTTTTGGAATATATTATAATTTTTGTTAGTTTATCACGGTTTTTTATTATTAGTATTATTTTACTCATCATTGTAAAGTAGGCACTTTAAAATTATTTGTTGGAACTAATGTCAGGAGACAGCGCAGCATAGTCATTTTCTATGTATATTGTTTTCACATGACTTGGGACGTGATCAGTGCTAGCAGCTGTCGGTCATTATTACTCGTCTAGTATATTTTGCTTTTTTATATATTTTGTCAATTTTAAAATAGGTAGCTCGCAAGATCCTCATAGTTTGTTTTATTAGGACACTTACCTGTCCAGGGCGCCCGCGATGTCGGCACCCGAAGCTCGAATCTGTCCCCCGGCTCCCGGGTGGAGGCGCCGGTGTCTTGCCGAGAAAGTTCCCTCGGCGGATAAGTTCCCCGAACTACTATCAGCCGCCGGAGATAGCCGAAGCTCAAAATCTTCAATCAGCTGTACACGGCGCCTACGCCCTGGGTCCAGGTTCCTTCCCCACCATCCAAGTGGACCTAGAGGGGGAATAAAAAAGAGCCGAGCGAAGCGAGGCCGTGCCCGAAGCATGGCAAGCGAAGCGAGCCCGCGAGGGGCCCTCTTACAGGCACCGTGTACAGCTGATTTTCACCTATTTACCTTCGGCTATTTCCACCGGATCCTACTGCGCAGGCGCAGCCCCTGCGCAGTAGAGGGGGGGGTCCTTATCCGCCGAGCGGAACTTTCTCGGCAGAACACCGGCATCTTCAGTAAGGGAATCAGGAAGTGAAGCCTTGCGGCTTCACAGCCTGGTTCCCTACAGGGCATGCGCGAGTTGCGCTGTGCGTCCTGACTGGTCCCTGCTGACTTCTGGGACCTGTGTGTCTCTCAGAAGCGGGGGGGTCAGGGGACGGAGGAGGGGCCGGACATGGCGTAGATCGCTGCGGATTCTGCAGCGATCTATCGCCGGAAGTGGGAGCAAATACCTGTATTAGACAAGTATCTGCTCCCCCCTGAAAGGTGTCAAATGTAATATCAGACGGGGGGGGGGGGGGGGTTGGGGGGGAGTCGGAAAAGCAGAAGTTCCATTTTTGGGTGGAACTCCGCCTTATGCTCAGTGTGCATGGAGCTCCAACTATAATGACTCTGAATTTCCAGAGAAAACATCGAGAGGAAGAAGAGGAAGAGGAAGAGGAAGAGGAAGAGGAAGAGGAAGAGGAAGAGGAAGAGGAATGATCCATCTGAGCGGTTAGCATGGATGCAAGAACCTGTCTTGATGGCCACAGAATCAGAAAATACAATCGAATTATTGAAAAAGGACACATACAGTGTAATCAATCAATGCATCAAAATGATTCTGATTGGTCTGCAGAGAAACCCGAATCGTAGGAAAAGTAGAGAATTCAATGTGATTGTTCAGCATATGCCACATTGAATGATCTTTTCAGTCTTCCAATTACAATTTAATGAGTGACAATATGATTGTACATAAAATGGTTCAGTGTATTAAGCAGACCATGCACTATACAGTCTGATTGTACAATCGCATTCAGGGCTTGACAAATTTGCTTAGAAACTAGGAGCCAGCTAAAAAAAATTAGGAGCCAGTTTTTTTAAAAACTTTTTTTTTTTTTAAATTTCACCCCGTTTTCGGGCCGTCCGTAAATGTCCGTTACGGGCAACTTTGCCCGTAGAAAAGATGACTGCTGGCCGACAGAGCAATTACGCATGCGCCATTCTGAGGCCGGCCGAGCTCGGGCGCATGCGCAGTGAAGTGACGGCGCCACTTTTTAATGTCAGGCGCCGCGCTCCGTTCATCTCACTACAGTGACAGCAGAGGAGGAGGTGGTCGGTCCGTCTCTGCCTGGAACGGAGGAACTCGGGAGTGCTGAACAGAGCGCCGCTGCCCTGGCCTGACACTCTCCACTCCAAGTCAGTCAGAATGAATTGTGCTTATCAGCCTGAGCCGAGGAGGGAGAGGACAGCTAGAGCAGAGCTGAGCCATTAAATAGAACACTACTACGCATGCAGCCTCTGACCCCCCCCCCCCGTGCCATGTCCAATCAGCCTCCGACCTCCCCCCCCGTGCCATGTCCAATCAGCCTCCGACCTCCCCCCCCGTGCCATGTCCAATCAGCCTCCGACCTCCCCCCCCGTGCCATGTCCAATCAGCCTCCGACCTCCCCCCCCGTGCCATGTCCAATCAGCCTCCGACCTCCCCCCCCGTGCCATGTCCAATCAGCCTCCGACCCCCCCCCCCGCCATGTCCAATCAGCCTCCGACCCCCCCCCTGCCATGTCCAATCAGCCTCCGACCCCCCCCCCGCCATGTCCAATCAGCCTCCGACCCCCCCCCCGCCATGTCCAATCAGCCTCCGACCCCCCCCCCCCGCCATGTCCAATCAGCCTCCAACCCCCCCCCCGCCATGTCCAATCAGCCTCCGACCCCCCCCCCCGCCATGTCCAATCAGCCTCCGACCCCCCCCCCGCCATGTCCAAGCAGCCTCTGACCTCCCCCCCCCGTGCCATGTCCAAGCAGCCTCTGCCCCCCCCCCTGCCATGTCCAAGCAGCCTCTGACCACCCCCCCCCCCCCCGCCATGTAAATGGAGAAATATGGTTGTTGACTTCTGTTTAACTTAAACACATTGGGAACAGCACTAGCAACATGTTTAAATATTGATATTTGCACTGTTTAGCACTGCAAACAGACATTTTAGGTACTTTGATGCAGTGTCAGTATAAAATGAGGCTCTGTCATCAAATGTCATGTTTTTTGCCAGCAAAAAAAAAAAAAGGTGGTGCCGTTTGTAAATTTTGGTGTCCTGTCAGTAAATTTCACTTGGGGGGGGGGGGGGGGGGGTTGGCAACACTGCTCTGGTGTTGTTGGGGTAGAAGATCCATATCTGGAAGGATCCCCACCCATGATGTATATAGAGGGTCCCACATGTGACATTCCCAGTCCAGGCGGATCCTCCATGGAGGAAGCATGGTACAGGTAATCCCAATCCCAGCTGTCACATGACCAGCTCTGATCCCATCACATGACTGGAGAGGTCCAGGAGGAGAGGACTCACCCGTCCCAGAGGCGGCTCGGAAACATTGGATCCTGGACGGTACCAGCCCGAAGAGTAGGGTGAGGACGAGCAGACCGAACAGGCATCCCAGCTTTACCTGGAGCAAGTACTCCATACCGAGCACCGGGGAGGAGGACACCGCACCGATCTGAGGTCAGCCCGGTACACCGATCACACCGGCTCCCTCCGATCCTCCAATACACATCCCCCATGTGACTGCCCGCTACACACCCCGCCCCTCCGCTCTCTAATCCCCGCCCCTCCGCTCTCTACTCAGCCTATACCGGGGCTGGGGGGCGGAGGAAGACCCGGCAAACATCCAGGCCACGCCCCTTCACTCTGGAATAATTCAATCCTGGGGTGGGGGCGGAGATAAAGTTTGCAGAATTTGTCCCTCCCTCTCCATTACACTAATAATATCCCGGGGCTGGGGGGCGGAGACATACTCAGCAAACATTCCATTCTCTAACTGCGATACTATAATCCCGGGGTGGAGGGAAAAGCTACACCTGGCGAGCATGGCAGCCCCGCCCCTCCGTTCTATACTGATCTAAAGCTGTCCATATATTATCATAGCGCCCAACTGTCCCTGATTTGGAGCAATGTCCCTCTGTCCCCCTCATTTTGGTCTGATCTATATAGTTGTATATAAAATGCACTTTTTATCTTTCAAAAAGTGTTTCCCAGTGCTAAACCTTTCATCTGATTTCTAAATTGCTGCATTTGTAAATTCCAAAAGCCAATATAAAGGAATAGTTGCACAGCGGGGGTGCCGATGCTTGTGGTCGATGGTCGTGATGACCGCCGGCCACGAGCGATCACGTGCACGCAGGCCCGGATTTACTCCCTTTGCCGCCCCAAGGCCGAGTCCTTCAATGCCACCCCCCCCCCACACACACACGCACACACCACCATTCTCGTCCTTTATCGATGACTGCTACAATAGAGCAATTAAAAACATATCTCCACACACGAAAACACTGAAAATAACTGGCTTTAATTGTACAGACTGAAAATACTCTGTAATGCAGAAAATGCCTTTTAAAGATTATAGCAGTAAGAAACTCCCTAATATTTTTTAGTTCTAACTTTTTTTTTGGCAAACTCATCGATAATATCTTTGTAGGACAAAGTATTTAAAAGTTCTGACTCAATAGGAAGTAAAGCTAAACTGTTAGGTCTTTCTTGACCCAAAGATGATCGTAAATAGTTCTTTATGCAAATACATTTCATTCATTTTTATGCACCACAGCTCAGTTGCAGTGCATAGAAACAGTATGCATTTTGCACCACACTGCTCAGCCCTTTTACATCAGTGTCCTCAGTCCCCCCTTTACATCACGACCCCCTTTTACATCAGTGTCCTTAGCCCCCCCTTATGTCACATCCCCCCTGCCTCATTACAAACCCCCCATTACAGACTGACCCATCACAGACTGCCCCCCCCCCATCACAGCCCCTCCCATCACAGACTGACCCCCCCAAATCACAGACCCCTCATTACAGACTGACCCCCCATCACAGACCCCCCCATTACAGACTGACCCATCACAGACCGACCCATCACAGACCCCCTCATCACAGACCCTCCCATCACAGACCCTCCCATCAAAGACCCTCCCATCAAAGACCCTCCCATCAAAGACCCTCCCATCAAAGACTGACCCCCCAAATCACAGACCCATCATTACAGACTGACCCCCCATTACAGACTGACCTGACCCATAGCAGACCCCCCATCATAGACTGACCCAAACCCATCACAGACCCCCATCACAGACTGACCCCCCATCACAGACTGACCCCCCCAATCACAGACTGACCCCCCCAATCACAGACTGACCCCCCCAATCACAGACTAAGCCCCCATCACAGTCCTCTCTCAATATATAACTCCTTTACAGCACAGCATTCCCCCCTCCCCAAAGAACCCTACCTTATTCACACAAGACATGGAGGCTGGCCGCTCTGTACAACGGGCGGGACTTTTTACGTTAAAAGTGAGTGATTTATTGCTGTTACCGCCCCGCTGCCTAGCAACCAATCACCCACTTCTTAACTTAAAAAGTCCCGCCCTTTGTCTAGAGCGGCCGCGCTTCATGTTTTGTGTGAATAAGACAGGCAGCGTGGGGAGGGGGCAGTGCAGTGATATTAGAGAAGGCACGGACCTGCCTCACCTGCCATGCTGCCAGGGCCGATCCTAGGGTCACAGACGCCTGGGTGCAGAAATATTTTTGGCGCACCCACATGGGCGTGGTCATCTAACTCCTCCGCTTTACAAATGTTTCTATGGCAACGACTCAAACACAGAGATGCTCCCCTTAGAAGTCTTCGTTACCCTGGGATCCTCCCATGATCTCTTAACAATAAATAAAATACAGGAAGAGCGTACACTGAGACCTGAGATGGTCAGAGACTGCAATCATGGTACAGAAGATGGTCAGAGACTGCAAACATGATACAAGAGATGGTCAGAGACTGCAGACGTGATACAGGAGATGGTCAGAGACTGCAGACATAGTACAGGAGATGGTCAGAGACTGCAGACATAGTACAGGAGATGGTCAGAGGCTGCAGACATGATACAGGAGATGGTCAGAGACTGCAATCATAGTACAGGAGATGGTCAGAGACTGCAATCATAGTACAGGAGATGGTCAGAGACTGCAGACATAGTACAGGAGATGGTCAGAGACTGCAAACATGATACAAGAGATGGTCAGAGACTGCAGACATAGTACAGGAGATGGTCAGAGACTGCAGACATAGTACAGGAGATGGTCAGAGACTGCAGACATAGTACAGGAGATGGTCAGAGACTGCAGACATAGTACAGGAGATGGTCAGAGACTGCAGACATAGTACAGGAGATGGTCAGAGACTGCAGACATAGTACAGGAGATGGTCAGAGACTGCAAACATGATACAAGAGCTGGTCAGAGACTGCAAACATGATACAAGAGATGGTCAGAGACTGCAGACATAGTACAGGAGATGGTCAGAGACTGCAGACATAGTACAGGAGATGGTAAGAGACTGCAGACATGATACAAGAGATGGTCAGAGACTGCAGACATGATACAAGAGATGGTCAGAGACTGCAGTTCTTATGGACGTTAGTAGATAATGGCCGATCGGCCCTCTCACCTGACCCAGCGATACAGCAACGGTTCCTCTGATCAGGAGGCAGCTCACTCTGAATTGCCCGTGGCGACTCTGCTGGGTAGTACCCAGATCTGTATTCCTGCAATGACTCCATTCCTTTCTCCGCCAGGCATGGCGCCAGGCTGTGTGGCTTTCCCTCTGGGGGCGCAGGGAAGCGGGGTTCTCTCTCTAATGGTTTTCCCTCAGCACTGCCCTCTCCCTCTGGAGCCCTGGGTGTACTTTCCTGGGTGTAGACCCCCCCAGGACAAACCACCCCTCCCTTCATTAGTACAGACCCCCCCAGGACAACCCCCCCCTCCATTAGTACAAACCCCCCAGGACAAATGCCCCTCCATTAGTACAAATCCCCCCAGGATAACCCCCCCTCCATTAGTACAAATCCCCCCAGGATAACCCCCCCTCCATTAGTACAGACCCCCCAGGACAAACCCCGCTTCATTAGTACAGACCCCCGGGACAACCCCCCCTTCATTAGAACAGACCCCCAGGACAACCCCCCCTCTATTAGTAGAGACCCCCAGGACAACCCCCCCCTCTATTAGTAGAGACCCCCAGGACAACCCCCCCTTCATTAGTACAGACCCCCAGGACAACCCCCCCTCTATTAGTAGAGAACCCCCAGGACAACCCCCCCATCATTAGTACAGACCCCCGGGACAACCCCCCCTCTATTAGTAGAGACCCCCAGGACAACCCCCCTCTATTAGTAGAGACCCCCAGGACAACCCCCCCTCTATTAGTACAGACCCCCAGGACAACCCCCCCTTCATTAGTACAGACCCCCAGGACAACCCCCCCTCTATTAGTAGAGAACCCCCAGGACAACCCCCCCATCATTAGTACAGACCCCCGGGACAACCCCCCCTCTATTAGTAGAGAACCCCCAGGACAACCCCCCCATCATTAGTACAGACCCCCGGGACAACCCCCCCTCTATTAGTACAGACCCCCAGGACAACCCCCCCTTCATTAGTACAGACCCCCAGGACAACCCCCCCCTATTTGTAGAGAACCCCCAGGACCAGGGCTCGACAAACCCCGGGCGCCAGGTCGCATTTGCGACTAGAATTAGCGACCTGGCGCCTGGGGCGGCACAGCTGGGGTATCCTGTGTCCGTTTGACACAGTATTTTATTATAGCAAAAAGTAAAAAATATTGCTTTTTGTTCAAAATTGTCACTCTTTTTTTGTTTATAGCGCAAAAAGTAAAAACCGCAGAGGTGATCAAATACCACCAAAAGAAATCTCTATTTGTGGGAAAAAAAGGAAAAAAAAAAAGGAAAAAAAAATCCCTATTTGTGGGGGCCAATCACAGCCTGCTGTTCCTGACATGCTCCCCCCATCACCAATCACAGCCTACCTTTGCTGACACCAGTGGCGGTTGGTGGTACTTTTTTTTTTTTTAGGGGGGGGGGGGGGCAAACAATCCTATTCTTTTATTCTGCCACCAAATATCTTATACAGCCCACTTCCTGTTTCTAGCCTTGGCTTATGACATCATGCACAGCTTTCTCTCTCTGGAGAGTTTGCCAGGAGGGGGGGGGGGGGGGAATCATAAGAGGGCCAATGAGAGCTGCAGAGCTGGAGGTGTGCCTCTGTGTAAATCCAGGCAGCAGCTTCAGCTGCCCACAGTTAAAATGGTTGCAGCCAGACTCCGTGGAGGATTCTGCAGGGTATTTGGCAAGTACAGCAGGGCTCGACAAACCCCGGGCGCCAGGTCGCATTTGCGACTAGAATTAGCGACCTGGCGCCTGGGGCGGCACAGCTGGGGTATCCTGTGTCCGTTCGACACCCCCCCCCCCCTCCCGGCGCGATCGCGTTGGGCCGCGCCAGTAATTGAGGCCCCGGCTTTGCGGCCTACTGCAGTCCTTGTCCTATGGTTCCTTCTGCAATCGGGTGCCCTCTGGTGGTGGCCGTTGGTATGACAAGACATCCACCAATGCTAATGGAGCTTTCCCTACCTGTTTTCACTGCCTGCTCATCTCCTTCCCTTTACTTAGAACCCCAAAACATTATATATATTTTTTATTCTAACACCCTAGAGAATAAAATGGTGGTCATTGCAATACTTTCTGTCACACCGTATTTGCGCAGCGGACTTACAAGCGCACTTTTTTGGGAAAAAATACTTTTTTTAATTAAAAAATAAGAAAACAGTAAAGTTAGCCCAATTTTTTTTATATTGTGAAAGATAATGTTACACCGAGTAAATTGATTCCCAACATGTCACGCTTCAAAATTTCGTCCGCTCGTGGAATGGCGACAAACTTTTACCCTTTAAAATCTCCATAGGCGACGTTTAAAAAATTCTACAGGTTGCATGTTTTGAGTTACAGAGGAGGTCTAGGGCTAGAATTATTGCTCTCTTGCTCTAACGATCGTGGCGATACCTCACATGTGTGGTTTGAACACCGCTTTCATATGCGGGCGCTACTCGCATATGCGTTCGCTTCTGCAAGTGAGCTCGGCGGGACGGGGCGCGTTTAAAAAAAATTATTTTTTCTCTTATATATTTTACTTTTTATTTTTTATTTTTACACTGTTTCAAAAAAAAAAAAAAAGTGTCACTTTTATTTCTATTACAAGGGATGGGGCACATTTAATTTTTTTTTTTTTCTTATTATTTTTTCATTTTAACGTTTATTTTTTCACTGTTCTTTTAGAAAAAAAAAAAAAGGTCACTTTTATTCCTATTACAAGGAATGTAAAAATCACTTGTAATAGAAAAAAAGCATGACAGGACCTCTTAAATATGAGATCTGGGGTCAAAAAGACCTCAGATCTCATATTTACACTAAAATGCATTAAAAAAGAAAAAAAAAAAAAATGCCTGCCGCCGATAAAAGTGATCTCGCTGCGAATCTACTGCAGAGACCACTTTTATCTGAAAGAGAACCGCCGGCTCTTGAAGAAGATACTGGGGTTATGGTAGCTAGCTGCTACCATAACAACGGTATTTCTCTTCAAAGACAGGACGTATATAGTCGTCCTGCGGGAAGGAAGTGGTTAATTAAAATGAATTTATTATTTGTCATCTCCCTGCTTGGCCCCTTTCACACGGGCTGTCTGATCAGGTTCGCCTGTCAGTTTTTCAGGCGGACCTGATTGGACCCTTAGCGGGGATATGGCGGTCTTGTGTCCCTGCATGGCAGGAAATAAAAGCAGTCACATTCGTTCTAGTTGTCTCTGTGTAAATTTAAGATAGCTTTATTTTCAATATAAAAATTAACCATTGTCGGTCGTTTAAAAAAAAAAAAAAATCTGGCTCCTAACTTTTTTAGCTGGCTCCTAGATTCCAAGCAAATTTGTCAAGCCCTGCCCAGGACAACCCCCCCATCATTAGTACAGACCCCCGGGACAACCCCCCCTCTATTAGTAGAGACCCCCCACTCCATTAGTGTACATAAAAACACCCGGGCGGCAGCTCGAGAGGAGAGGACAGTGTGCAGCCGCGCCGCCCGGGTGGAGAACAGATGGAGACAGGAGAAAACGTCAGGCATGGACGGACCGCCCCACCGCACCGCACAGCACAGAGACCAGCTGCTCCGATCTCCGGCGGCTGCTCTCCTTCTCTGACAGGAGGAGGGAGGGGGGACGGGCTTGAGCCTTGAAAAAACAGCAGCGGTGGCGGTGACCTGCGCCTCAGTTTGGACACAGAGAGGAGGAGGAGGCAGAGGAGCACTCTGGCGCTTCAGCGCCCCCACCTCTCTGGTGCCTGGGTGCACTGCATGCTACTATGTTAGTGTGAGGGGCGGCTGAGAAGTCGCCGCAGGAGCGGTGCTGCCCCTGCACCACTGCCGCCCCGAGGCCTGGCCTCGGTGGCCTTGTGGGAAATCCGGCCCTGCGTGCACGGGAGGCAGAACAAGGAACTTGTGTGTAAACACACAAATCCCTGTTCTGTTCTGTGAGGAGTGACAGTTCGTGACTTCCTAATAGCTAAGAACCACAATCTGTCACTTCCTCTAGGTCAGTCCCCTCCCCCTACAGTTAGAAACACACACAGGGAACACATTTAACCCCTTGATTGCCCCCTAGTGTTAACCCCTTCCCGGCCAGTGACATTTTTACAGTAATTAGTGCATTTTTATAACACTTATCGCTATATAAATGCCAATGGTCCCAAAAATGTGTCAGAATTGTCCAATGTGTCCGCCATAATGTCGCAGTCCCGATAAAAACCGCCATTACTAGTAAAAATAAAAATACTAAAAATGCTATAAATCTATCCCCTATTTTGTAGACGCTATAACTTTTACGCAAACCAATCAATATACGCTTATTGCAAATTTTTTTACCAAAAATATGTAGAAGAATACATATCGGCCTAAACTGAGAAAAGATTCACTTTAAATAAAAAAAAAAAAAATGGGATATTTATTATAGCAAAAAGTACAAAATATCGTGTTTTTTTTTTCAAAATTGACGCTCTATTTTTGTAATTATAGCGCAAAAAATGAAAAATGCAGAGGTGATCGAATACCATCAAAAGAAAGCTCTATTTGTGGGGAAAAAAAGGATGTCAATTTTGTTTGGGTACAACGTCGCAGGACCGCGCAATTGTCAGTTAAAGCGACGCAGTGCCACATCGCAAAAAATGGCCTGGTCATTCAGCAGGGGCTGAAGTGGTTAACTAATTTTTTTTGTATAATTCACCTTTAACCGGTTCAATACAGGGCATTTTCACCCCCTTCCTTCCCAGGCCAATTTTTAGTTTTCAGCGCTGTCGCAATTTAAACGACAATTGCGCGGTCGTGCGACGTTGTACCCAAAAAAAATTGACATCCTTTTTTCCCCACAAATAGAGCTTTCTTTTGGTGGTATTTGATCACCTCTGCGGTTTTTATTTTTTGCGCTATACACAAAAGAAGAGCGACAATTTTGAAAAAAACACAATATTTTTTGCTATAATAAATATCTCAATTTTTTAAAAAAAAAACAAATTTTTTCCTCAGTTTCGGCCGATACGTATTCTTCTACATATTTTTGGTAAAAAAAATCGCAATAAGTGTATATTGATTGGTTTGTGCAAAAGTTATAGCGTCTACAAAATACAGGATAGATTTATGGCATTTTTTTTAAAAAAAATATTTATTTATTTTTTTTACTAGTAATAGCGGCGATTGCAATTTTTTTTTGTGATTGTGACATTATATCGGACACATCGGACACTTTTGACACATTTTTGGGACCATTCACATTTATACAGCGATCAATGCTATAAAATTGCACTGATTACTGTGTAAATGTGACAGGCAGTGAAGGGGTTAACCACTAGGGGGACACAAGGGGTTAAATATGTTTCCTAGGGAATGACTCTAACTGTAGGGGGCGGGGACGTACAAGGGGAGGAGACCGATCAGTGTTCCGTTGTACTGGGAACACAGATCGGTCTCCTCTCAACTGACAGGACGTGGATCTGTGTGTTTACACACACAGATCCACGGTCCGGCCCGGTTAACGGGCAATCGCGGGTGCCTGGCGGACATCGTGGCCGCCAGGCACACGCACCGGGTCCCGAGCAACGCGGTGGGCGCGCGCGCGCCCCCTAGGCGGCCGGGAAGCCCAGGCCGTCATATGACGTCCACCCAGGATGGGAGATCCCATCAGTGGACGTCATTTGACAATAGCCGGGTAGGGAAGTGGTTAAGGGGGCGTGGCAGGGGGTGTGTCCTATGCTCACATTCTAATAATAATTGCTAATAGGTGTCCCTCATTCCCATCTCAGAAAGTTGGGAGGTGTGCATACAATTTTCTGGCTGTTTCATTTAGATTTACCTTCAACTATGTAGTGCAAGGGCCGGCCTGATTGTATACAAATTAAAAGTGTTTAGGACTGACCTCCTATTATATGATTTTGGTAAATCAAAAGGAAAATTGTACAAGAAAATTGTATAATGTATGATAATGGCCAGCCTAACTCCTGGCTAGGAGCGAAGACAAACTCCGAGGCAACGCCCTCCACTCTGTGCTGATATAACTACAGGGTAGGGATGGAGATAAACAGCCAGGCCACGCCCTCAACTCCACTGATCATTCCAACTCCTTGATTGGGGGCAGAGACAATCATCATGGCCCCGCCCCTTCATTCTGTACTGATCTAACTCCTGAGGTGAGGGGCAGAGACAATCATCATGGCCCCGCCCCTTTATTCTGTACTAATCTTAACCCGGGCTGGGGGATGTGGCCTTTGGAAAGGGGAGGGGCCTAATTATGCTTCTGGGGACTACTAAGGTGGCCCCAGAGATAGGTGGGTGGAGTCTGGGGCAGTGTTGCCAACCGCCCGTTAATTTACGGGCAGCCCGTAAAAATCACCCCGGTGCCCGTAAAAAAGATGACTGCGGGCCGGCCATGCAACTGCGCATGCGCTGTTCCGAAGCCTGCAGGACTCGGGAAAGATCGTACAAGCTCGGCAGGCCAGCGCATGCGCAGTAATGTAATGACGCCGCTCGTTCTTCTCAGGGGTTCAGCGGGGGGAGCAGGAGGAGCCATGTTACCGGGCCCGGCCACGGCAGGACATTACGGGGGGGGGGGTGAAGTCGGCCCGGTAGAGGACTGGAGGAGGACACTGTGACTGTCACTGGAGAGATGAAAGGGTCACAGTGAGTGACGGAAGTGACAGCCTCTGACCATCTCCTGCCCGCAGCCTCTGACCATCTCCTGCCCGCAGCCTCTGACCATCTCCTGCCCACAGCCTGGCTCTGGCCATCTCCTGCCCACAGCCTCTGACCATCCCCTGCCCAGTGCCCACAGCCTCTGACCATCTCCTGCCCACAGCCTCTGACCATCTCCTGCCCAGTGCCCACAGCCTCTGACCATCTCCTGCCCAGTGCTCACAGCCTCTGACCATCCCCTGCCCAGTGCCCGCAGCCTCTGACCATCTCCTGTCCGCAGCCTCTGACCATCTCCTGCCCAGTGCCCGCAGCCTCTGACCATCTCCTGTCCGCAGCCTCTGACCATCTCCTGTCCGCAGCCTCTGACCATCTCCTGCCCAGTGCCCGCAGCCTCTGACCATCTCCTGTCCGCAGCCTCTGACCATCTCCTGCCCAGTGCCCACAGCCTCTGACCATCCCCTGCCCACAGCCTCTGACCATCTCCTGCCCACAGCCTCTGACCATCTCCTGCCCGCAGCCTCTGACCATCTCCTGCCCACAGCCTCTGACCATCTCCTGTCCGCAGCCTCTGACC
This sequence comes from Aquarana catesbeiana, assembly GCF_042186555.1. Lineage (NCBI taxonomy): Eukaryota > Metazoa > Chordata > Amphibia > Anura > Ranidae > Aquarana > Aquarana catesbeiana. The sequence continues at coordinate 52,950,568 of NC_133326.1, read as the reverse complement.
ATCTCCTGTCCGCAGCCTCTGACCATCTCCTGCCCAGTGCCCACAGCCTCTGACCATCCCCTGCCCACAGCCTCTGACCATCTCCTGCCCACAGCCTCTGACCATCTCCTGCCCACAGCCTCTGTCCATCTCCTGCCCACAGCCTCTGACCATCTCCTGTCCGTAGCCTCTAACCATCTCCTGTCCGCAGCCTCTGACCATCTCCTGCCCAGTGCCCACAGCCTCTGACCATCCCCTGCCCACAGCCTCTGACCATCTCCTGCCCACAGCCTCTGACCATCTCCTGTCCGCAGCCTCTGACCATCTCCTGTCCGCAGCCTCTGACCATCTCCTGTCCGCAGCCTCTGACCATCTCCTGTCCGCAGCCTCTGACCATCTCCTGCCCAGTGCCCACAGCCTCTGACCATCTCCTGTCCGCAGCCTCTGACCATCTCCTGCCCAGTTCCCACAGCCTCTGACCATCCCCTGCCCAGTGCCCACAGCCTCTGACCATCTCCTGTCCGCAGCCTCTGACCATCTCCTTCCCAGTGCCCACAGCCTCTGACCATCCCCTGCCCAGTGCCCACAGCCTCTGACCATCTCCTGTCCGCAGCCTCTGACCATCTCCTGTCCGCAGTCTCTGACCATCCCCTGCCCAGTGCCCACAGCCTCTGACCATCCCCTGCCCAGTGCCCACAGCCTCTGACCATCTCCTGTCCGCAGCCTCTGACCATCTCCTGTCCGCAGCCTCTGACCTATTCCTACATCATGTCTGCAGTCTCTGAGGGGGAGTCAGGAAAGGATTCAAGAGTGGGAGCGCCGCTGGGATCATGGGGTCACGGGAGAAGTCAGACATGTGTGGACTGTGGAGAAGAGACCAAAGGAAAACCAGAGCCGCCAAGCTGGAGCCATCTGACTGAGCCCTGCACGATGCACCTGAGAGGTCAGTGACAGCACCGCCAGGCCAGTCTGGGGGGGGTTGCTGATGTAGGGGGGAGCGAACACAATAATGTAAGGGGCGCTGATATAAAGGTTTCCCCTAAATTAGTAACTCCCCTTACCTTTAGTGTATTCACTATGCGGAAGGTGGTCTCTGGTCACCAGAGTGCCCACCACATCAGAGTTCCTGGCATTCCCCTTTACATCAAAGTCTGCAGGATTGCCCCTTACAGTGCAAAGGGGAACTCAATCTGCAGACCCTGATGTAATTGGGAACTCTGATGTAAAGGGAACACAGTGGACTCTGATATAAGGTGGTCTCTGGTCACCACAGCCTACCCTTACATCAGAGTTCCCCCTTAGATCATGATCTGCAGCGTTCCCCTTTACATAAGAGTTCCCTTTCACTGTAAGGGGGATCCCTGCAGACTCTAATGTAAGGAGGGAACCTAGTGCTGGCTGGGTTATAGTAACCTGACCTTCATGTCAATGGAGAAATATGTTTTTTGACTTTTGTTTAGCTTAAACACATTGCTAAAAGCACTAGCTATATGTTTATAGTTCAAATATGTATCCTTGCACTGTTTAGCACTGAAAATAGTAATTTTAGGTACTTTTTAGCAGTGCCAGTAAAAATGCGGACCTGCCAGTAATTTTCATGATTTTTGTCAGTAAAAAAAGTGGTGCCGTTTGTAAATGTTGACATCCTGCCAGTAAATTTCACTTCAGGGGGTTGGCAACACTGGTCTGGGGTTGTGATTTAGTTGGTAACGTGGTCCCCGGTAAATGTCCCATAGAAGCTGATACATTGCACTTGTACTGATAATAAAGTAACTTGATGATACACACTCTCCAGCCACTTTATTAGTACTGGGTTGGAACCCCTTTTACCTTCAGAACTGCCTTAATTCTTCATGGTATAGATTCAGCAAGGTGTTGGAAACATTCCTCAGAGATTTTGGTCCATATTGATGTAGCGCACTATCCCCGTAGGAGCTGCTGTTTGTTTGTTATATCTGTTTATCACATTCAACACCAAGCACATCGCAGCCAATGGAAATAGAAACAGTCCTTCCGTTCGTACAGTACCTCCAAGTTGGGCAAAAGAAGACATTACTCTGAATAATTCCTCCCGCCTGACTGATTGGACTCCCGGGGCTTTGTTGAACCAAAAGTCACAGGCCATCGGTGCCTGCATCACTGACTTGCGTACCAACATCCCTCAGCCTCTGGTAGTACTGCTCCCCTGGGCTTTCACTCACTTGATCAACAGTCCATGTGCCACTCACAAACAGTCTATCACCCAGTCTTCTTCTTCTTCCGCTTAGCTTCTACTTCCTCCTGATGGCTCCTCCATCCCTCCTCTCCAGTCTGGTCCGCTCCCTCTCCCCGCAGGGGGGCGTCCAGCTACACCAGCTGCTACATGCTGTGCGGTGTCTGCAACTCCAACTCCTCCACTCCCCGTGGCACGGTCCCCCCTCCCCGCATGAGGAGGCATCTCTGGGCCCGAGCACAGGTGGCCACTCCCAGTCCCCAGAATAAACAACCAGGCCTGAGATAGGAATACAGGCCTGACTAAATTTACCTGAAACTGTATTCTGTCATTCAAACACTGAAAAATCACCTACCTTTAGGTAGTGACCTACATACACCCTCCACTTACATCACAACTGTCCCCAGTTGTGGGGAACAAATTTAGAGTATCTCCTTAATTTAACCACTTCAGCTCCAGAAGGATTTACCCCCTTCCTGACCAGAGCACTTTTTACAATTTGGCACTGCGTCGCTTTAACTGCTAATTGCGCGGTTATGCAATGCTGTACCCAAACGAAATTTGCGTCCTTTTCTTCCCACAAATAGAGCTTTCTTTTGATGGTATTTGATCACCTCTGCTTTTTTTTTTTTTTTTTTTTGCGCTATAAACAGAAAAAGACCGAAAATTTTCAAAAAATATATTTTCTACTTTTTGTTTTTAAAAAAATCCAATAAACTCAATTTTAGTCATACATTTAGGCCAAAATGTATTCGGCCACATGTCTTTGGTAAAAAAAAATGTCAATAAGCGTATATTTTTTGGTTTGCGCAAAAGTTATAGCGTCTACAAACTAGGGTACATTTTCTGGAATTTACACAGCTTTTAGTTTATGACTGCCTATGTCATTTCTTGAGATGCTAAAATGGCAGGGCGGTACAAACCCCCCACAAATGACACCATTTTGGAAAGTAGACACCCCAAGGAAATTGCTGAGAGGCATGTTGAGCCCATTGAATATTAATTTTTTTGTCCCAAGTGATTGAATAATGACAAAAAAAAAAAAAAATTACAAAAAGTTGTTACTAAATGATATATTGCTCACACAGGCCATGGGCATATGTGGAATTGCACCCCAAATACATTCTACTGCTCCTCCTGAGTATGGGGATACCACATGTGTGGGACTTTTTGGGAGCCTAGCTGCATACGGGGCCCCGAAAACCAATCACCGCCTTCAGGATTTCTGAGGGCGTAAATTTTTGATTCACTCCTCACTACCTATCACAGTTTCGAAGGCCATAAAATGCCAAGATAGCACAACCACCCCCCCCCAAATGACCCCATTTTGGAAAGTAGACACCCCAAGCTATTTGCTGAGAGGCATGGTGAGTATTTTGCAGCTCTCATTTGTTTTTGAAATGAAGAAAGACAAGAAAAAAAAAATTTTTTTTCTTTTTTCAATTTTCAAAACTTTGTGACAAAAAGTGAGGTCTGCAAAATACTCACTATACCTCTCAGCAAATAGCTTGGGGTGTCTACTTTCTAAAATAGGGTCATTTGGGGGGGGGGGGGGGGGGTTGTGCCACCTGGGCATTCCATGGCCTCCGAAACTGTGATAGGCAGTGAAGAGTGAAATCAAAAATTTACGCCCTTAGAAAGCCTGAAGGCGGTGATTGGTTTTCGGGGTCCCGTACGCGGCTAGGATCCCAAAAAGTCTCACACATGTGGTATCCCCATACTCAGGAGAAGCAACAAAATATATTTTGGGGTGTAATTTCACATATTCCTATGGCATGTTTGTGCAATATATCATTTAGTGACAACTTTGTGCAAAAAAAAAAAAATTGTCTTTTTTCCCGCAACTTGTGTCACAATATAAAATATTCCATGGACTTGACATGCCTCTCAGCAAATAGCTTGGGGTGTCTACTTTCAAAAATGGGGTCATTTTGGGGGGGGTTTGAACTGTCCTGGCATTTTATGCACAACATTTAGAAGCTTATGTCACACATCACCCAATCTTCTAACCACTTGAAGACAAAGCCCTTTCTGACACTTTTTGTTTACATGAAGAAAATTACTTTGAACCCCCAAACATTATATATTTTTTTTTTAAAGCAAATGCCCTACAGATTAAAATGGTGGGTGTTTCTTTTTTTTTTTCACACAGTATTTGCGCAGCGATTTTTCAAACGCATTTTTTTGGGAAAAAACACACTTTTTTAAATTTTAATGCATTAAAACACACTATATTGCCCAAATGTTTGATGGAATAAAAAAGATGATCTTAGGCCGAGTACATGGATACCAAACATGACATGCTTTAAAATTGTGCACAAACGTGCAGTGGCGACAAACTAAATATATTTTTAAAAGCCTTTACAGGTTACAACTTTAGATTTACAGAGGAGGTCTACTGCTAAAATCACTGCCCTTGATCTGACCTTCGCAGTGATACCTCACATGCATGGAGCTTTTGCAGTTTACTTTTGACTACAGACCGATGCTTGCGTTCGCCTTTGCGCGAGAGCAGGGGGGACAGGGGTGCTTTTTTTTTTTTTATCTTATTTTTAAACTGTTCCTTTCATTTTTTTTAAATCATTTTTTATTGTTATCTCAGGGAATGTAAATATCCCCTATGATAGCAATAGGTAGTGGCAGGTACTCTTTTTTGAAAAAATTGGGGTCTATTAGACCCTAGATCTCTCCTCCTCGGTATGATAAAATACTTTCCCAATATTCCAATGGCGCTGTTTACATCCGACGAAATCTAAGTCATGAAATGCTCATAGCTTCCGGTTTCTTAGGCCATAGAGATGATTGGAGTCATTCTGGTCTCTGATCAGCTCTATGGTCAGTTGGCTGAATCACCGGCTGCATTCTCAGGTTCCCTGTTGAGACAGGAGAGCCAGAGAAAAACATGGAAGACGGTGGGGGGTGGGGGGGCATTCCCTCCCACTGCTTGTAAAAGCAGTCTGGAGGCTAATTAGCCACTAGGATTGCTTTTACATGAAAGCCGACCACTGGCTAAAAAGAATGATACCAAGATGATACCTAAACCTGCAGGCATCATTCTGGTATAACCACTCAAAGTCCAGCAACATACCAGTACGTTGCTGGTCCTTGTTGGGCATATATTGTAATCTTTTTTTTTTTCATGCAGCCTGTAAAAAAAAGAGATTGATCGGTGGGTATGCCCACCATTAGAATACCTCCCTTCATCCACCCACTTCTAATGATGGGCATACATGCACCATTTATATATGCCGAAGCATGGGGGCATCTGCCTCAAAAGTTAGGAGCAAATCGCTCCTCCGCCCCTGCTGCCCCCATGCTTCAACATATATCGCCTCCGCTGGAGTCACGGCTTTATATATCGTGGGAGCAAACGTTGTTGCTGTCAAGATAAATAAATCCGCGCTGCAGCTGAATGGCATACCTGAAGACAAAAAAATGGTTAATAATAAAACACAGTAAACGGTAAAGTATAAAAAAATTGCATACCTGAAAAGCAAACATGATAAAACATAATAACAATAAAACATTGCAGAATAGAATACAGTAAAAAAGAGTAGAACAATAGAGAGAGAGAGAACAATAAAACGACAACTTTTTTTTTTTTATATATATTTTTTTGTGTTTTTTTTTTTTTTAACACTTTTTTTTGTAACTGTAACTTTTATAACTGTAACTGGTTCCAGGTTCGGGTCTCTCAAAATGCGATGGCACGACGGGCCTGTGTTTGTCTTCTTCTTGGTGGCAGTGGGACACTACTTGTGCTTGCCACCTCACCAGCTTGAACTTCACTTATGGGATTCGCCACGTCACCAAGTGTTACTGCAGTGCTGGTTTGACTACGACCGGGGTGTACTAGGCCGCTGGTGCTTGCCAGTTCACCAAAACGCTACCAAAAAAACTGTTAGCGATCGCAGGGATCAGGCCTGACTCTGCGAATGCTGCAGTTATGCGTTAAGTGTTTTGTAAGTGACAGTGATCGATCGATACTGCACTTGGGTGGGCTGGGCTGGGCGGAGGGGCAAAACGCAGGTGCTAGCAGGTATCTGGGTTGATCCCGCTAACACTACGTTTTTGGGAACCCTAAACTGCTGGGGACGCTAGTATAGATCTGATCGGATCAGATAGTGATCAGTTCAGATACTATACCACTAAGGGAGGTGTACGGTGCGTGCGTGGGTGTTAGCGCTACTGGCACTAACCTGACGCTGCCTGGGGCTGGTGCTTGCCAGTTCACCAAAACGCTACCAAGAAAACTTTTAGCGATCGCAGGGATCAGGCCTGACTCTGCGAACGCTGCAGTTATGTGTGTTTAGTGTTTTGTAAGTGACAGTGATCGATCGATACTGCACTTGGGTGGGCTGGGCTGGGCCGGGCGGAGGGGCAAAACGCAGGTGCTAGCAGGTATCTGGGCTGATCCCGCTAACACTGCGTTTTTGGGAACCCTAAACTGCTGGGGACGCTAGTATAGATCTGATCGGATCAGATATTGATGCGTTCAGATACTATAACACTAAGGGAGGTGTATGCTGCGTGCGTGGGTGTTAGTGGTACTGGCGCTAACCTGACACTGCCTGGGGTGACACAGACCCTATCTGACCCTAAAACCTAAGTTATATCACCGCCGGGCGATCAGGGGGCTAAACCTTTATTAAGTAATAAACGGCCGGTGCCCTGACACTATAAAAAATAAACGAACTAACCAGCGTCAACCGTAACACTTATACGGTGATCACTGGTGAAAGGGTTAACTAGGGGGCAATCAAGGGGTTAAAACCTTTATTAGGTAGTATATGGGGGTCCCTGGCGCTATAAAACGCTGACGGCGAACCTAAATACTTATCTCCCTAACTAGCGTCACCAGTGACACTAATACAGCGATCAGAAAAACGATCGCTTAGTGACACTGGCGACGGGGGGTGATCAAGGGATTAAAACTTTATTAGGGGGGTTAGGGGGGTATCCTAGACCTAAAGGGGGCTACCACTAACTGCCCTACCACACTAACTGTCACAAACTGACACAATGCAGTAATCAGAAAAAAAAAAACTGCTTGGTGTCACTGTGACGGGGGGGGGGGGGGGGTGATTAGGGGGTGATGGGGGGTGTAAAGTGTGCCTGGTGTGTTTAACTATAAGTGTGTGTGTTGTGCACTTACTCAGATGTCTTCTCTCCTCGGCGCCGGAACGGAAAATACAGAGCTGAGGAGAGATGAGATCACTTCCTCTGCCGCTGTTTACATTACAGCAGCAGAGGAAGATTGTCATTGGCTGGGAGCGATCGCAAGGGGGTGGCCACGAATGGATGGCCTCCCCCTCACCTCTGATCGCTCGGGGACAGAAGCCGACCGCCTCAGGCACCGGGGGTGGGTCCGATCAGACCCCGCGCCCTCGGGAGGCAAGTAACCTACCCATACGTTACTTTGCCCGTGCCATTCTGCCGCAGTATATCTGCATGAGGCGGTCGGCAAGTGGTTAAGGAGGAAAGAGCTTCTCATTACATCAAGTTGGAATGGGGAAAAGGAAATAAACTTGTAAAAGAGATAACATCAATAGTCAATGTACAAAATGACACATAACACATTTTCTGTACAATTTACATTTCCTTACTGTAGGTCCCTACAGCTAACATTCCATACAAGCAGAACCAGAGCACTGCTCCCACAAGAGGAGTACTCTGCCTACTGCAGGCCTTCATCTGTAAGATAGACAGCCGTCACATCTCCTATTCACCTAAGAGACTACAACTAACTACACATTACCAAACAGAGGGGGTTATCATCCTCTGTCGGGTAATCAATCAAACATACAGATTTTCTCTCTTCTTTTTTTTTTATATGGCATGTATGTCCCTGCCAGGATTGTCACTCCCTCAAAAGGAGTCTAACATACCTCCTGCAGAGCGCAACCTGAACAGACATGCCAGGCAATGAACACATATGCCCGTTGGCAAATAAACTTTCTGTTTGGCTCCTAAACAGGAGTCCTTTTAAAAGTACAGAGACAGCACATTCTAGTGTCCATTACTTTATCCATGTTAGGCAAACTGAATGAGAGTCTCCTGCTGAAAAGTCAATTTTGGCAAAACCTACCCTAGCCCATCTGCCCTCCCGCAGTCAACATGGGTATTTGAGCACAATTGTGGCTATCTCACCAGTAGTCCTGCTTACAAGTAATACCTCGGGTCAGGTAACCTTTTGCGACTGTCCCCTTGTCCTTTCACTGAGTTGGAGTAACTGCGGGTATTTTCAACAATTTCCATGATTCAATCAGGAACGTAAGGGTAATCCACCGCCCCATTCCTGAGCAACTTTTTTCTGAACTTCTCGCTGGAATCTGGAAAATCTAGGTAATTCCTTAGGCTTCCCCCGGCCAGGCAGAACGCAGGAATCAGAAGCTCTGCTGACCCACTTTTGATAAGTAGCTGTCCTGGTAGGAAGGACAGTAGATGAAACGTTGAAGGGGGGTACGGGGGGTTTAGATGAGCTGAGTGACCTTTCTGAGGCTCCAGTGGAAGCCTCCACTGAGGTAGAACTTTCTAAGAACCATTCTTCCTCATCACTAGATTCAGCCTCTTCAGGGGATGACCACTCAAACAAATTGTCCAGAGACCCATATTTCTCCAGTACTTGCGGTGACCCCCAATCTACAGCCCGGCCCTTGTTCACCCTGTCCAGCTCACCCGAGGGATCCCCCTCTCGCAAACTAGGCTCCTTCCGGACAGGCACAACAAAGGACTTACAGCAGGGGGTTTCTTCCAGAGACTGTCCACTCACTCCGACAGTCCCTGGGTCCCTGGCCAGGCTACAGGCTCCCCCATCAGGTCCTACCTGGTCCTCCGGTAGCTCCGAATCAGTCAAATCAGACGGGAGCTCCTCCACTGCTGCAGCAGGCGACATACGACCCTCTCCGGCCTTCCGAGTCACTTGCATCTGCGACAGACAAAGTCCGGTTGTAAGACTGGCAGAATAGTATCTGACTTCCTGTTGAACGGGTCCCAGGCGTGTTAGCTGAACACCACAATGCCCACACCGAGCCCAGGCAACGACTCCAACCGTAGGCTTCCGACATCCGGGACACAACATACAAAGTCTCTCTACTCCTTCAATCACTCCTAGTGCCAATCCTCCGGTGAGCTCCAAACGTACACCAGTATCAATTAGGACTCGGTCCTGCAACTTAGGTAACCGCTGCATGGCGGGTGTACTCCAAACACCTTCCGCCATTTTCCTCTGCCTCTCGTATGGTGCGTGGCACGCTGAACAATCTTTTCCTCTGGGGTGTGGCTCCACCCCCCCTTGGTGGTTCAGCGCACGAGGAACTAGCTATACATTTTCAAAGTTCTCCCCAGCGACACCTGGCGGCAGGCACTATTGAACTGCAGGCTATCTCGGCAGCAGTCACTGAAGTGCAGACTCCGTTACTATGGGAGATGGCTAGTAGTGAAATGTGAAACAGATATTTCGGTGGGACCTCCATGTAGCGCACTACCCCCGTAGGAGCTGCTGTTTGTTTGTTATATCCGTTAATCACATTCAACACCAAGCACATCGCAGCCCATAGAAATAGAAACAGTCCATATTGTACTTTTTCTCTTGCTTTTATTTGCATAACTTGAACTGGGACAGGGAAAGGGTTTTCTGAGATGCTATTTTGCTGCTTCGTAATCATTTCCTTGACTTCTTATGCAAATACTTAGAGCAATGCGGATAATGAAAAGTCACTCTGAATAACTTTTCATGGGAAAAATGGAGTAGCATGGTCTTTGATAATACATGGGGTGGATAGCAAAAAGTCACTCTGAATAACTCTTCACATATAGGCTTTGGTAAATTTACTTTAGAGAATACATAGGCTGTGTAGCAAAGAGTCACTCTGAATAACTCTTCACCCGTAGGCCTTTTAGAACAATCTGTATCTCCATTTATGCTCGGAGCTCTACCTCCGCCTTTTGACCACTACTTCCATTGGTACAGTACCTCCAAGTTGGGAAAAAGAAGACATTACTCTGAATAATTCCTCCCGCCTGACTGATTGGATTCCCGGGGCTTTGTTGAACCAAAAGTCACAGGCCATCGATGCCTGCATCACTGACTTGCCTACCAACAGGGGATTCTGGCAGTGGCAGCCCGTCCATTAAGGGTGCACGGGCGCCGCCCCCTCTATCACGCCACCCCCTATATATGCTTAATGGATAGATTCATGCAGGAGCCACCGCCTGACCCACTGCCCGTCTCCCAGCTCGCCACCGTTACCCGCTGCCTTACCCACCACCAAGATGGGGTAAGTGCCAGTCAGACAGCGAGTGGGGGGGGGGGGGGTCACAGTGGCTGCATTTGATGGGCACAGTTGCCGCATTTGATGGGCACAGTGAGGCTGCAACTGATGGGGGTTTTTTCAGTATTTTTCAGAATTTTTCAATTTGTTTGTGACCTACCAATTTGTTTTGCACCTACCTTTAGGTAGTGACCGCTACATTGACATAATAGCATCACGCAGTTGCTGCAGATTTGTCGACTGCAGATACATGATGCAAATCTTCCGTTCCACCACATCCCATAGGTACTCTATTGGATTGAGATCTGGTGACTGTGGAGGCCATTGGAGTACAGTGACCTCATTGTCATGTTCAAGAATCCAGTGGTGAGATGATTTGAGCATCAGAAGATGTGTACACTGTAGTCATAAAGGGATGGACATGATCAGCAACAATACTCAGGTAGGCCGTGATGTTTAAACGATGCTCAACTGGAACTAAGGGGCCCAAAGTGTGCCAAGAAAATATCCCCCACACCATTACATCACCAGCCTGAACTTTTGCTACAAGGCAGGATGGATCCATACTTTCATGTTGTTTACGCCAAATTCTGACCCTACCATCTGAATGTCGCATCTGAAATCGAGACTCATCAGACCAGGCAATGTTTTTCCAATCTTCTATTGTCCAATTTTGGTGAGCCTGTGCGAATTGTAGCCTCAGTTTCCTGTTCTTAGCTGAGAGGAGTGGCACCCGGTGTGGTCTTCTGCTGCTGTAGCCCATCTGCTTCAAGGTTCGATGTGATGTGTGTTCAGAGATGGTATTCTGCATACCTTGGATGTAATGAGTGGTTATTTAAATTACTGTTGCCTTTCTATCATCCCGAACCAGTCTGCCCATTCTCCAATGACCTCAACAAGGCATTTTCCTCCACATAACTGCTGCCGCTCGCTGGATATTTTCTATTTTTCAGATCATTCTCTGTAAACCCGAGAGATGGTTATGCGAAAAAATTTCAGTAGATCAGCAGTTTTTGGAAACCTCAGACCAGCCCGTCTGGCACCAACAACCATACCATGTTCAAAGTCACTTAAATCCCCTTTCGTCCCAATTCTGATGCTCAGTTTGAACTTCAGCAAGTCATCTTCACCACGTCTAGATGCCTAAATGCATTGAGTTGCTGCCATGTGATTGGCTGATTAGCAATTTGGGTTACCAAGCAATTGAACAGGTGTACTTAATAAAGTGGCTGCTGTGTGTATCTACTATGAAAGTGCTGTGTATCAGAAACTAGTCTTGCACCGATACTGCTATTTTACCATGTGTAGGGGATTCTGGCAGTGGCAGCCCATCCATTAAGGGTGCACGGGCACCGCCCCCTCTATTACGCCACCCCCTGTATATGCTTAATGGATAGATTCATGCATAGCATGATTCTATCCATGGCCGCTGCTGCCGCCCCCTATTCAGACGTCAGGCCTCTTTTAGTACGCCGGGCGCCTGAATTTTTTTAAGCACCTGATTAGAACCATAGGCTCTAAAAGGCTTCAAAATAGGGTGGATTCAGAGTGCAGAGCATTGCGCTCGGAGCCCACCCAGATGCGTTAGAAAAGCAAATGAATATTCACTTTTCTAATGCTGAACAGCCTCTCCGCCAATCAGGAAGCACGGGTCTGATACCTGTCACCTGATTGGCTGAAAGGACAGGCAATCCTATTGGACGCTCAGCAGGAGGAAAAGCATGGAAGACACAGGAGCCACCGCCTGACCCACTGCCCATCTCCCAGCTCGCCACCGTTACCCGCTGCCTGACCCAACACCAAGATGGGGTAAGTTCCAGTCAGACAGTGAGCCGGGGGGGGGGGGGGGGGGTCACAGTGGCTGCATTTGACGGCCACAGTTGCCGCAGATTTTTTTCAGTATTTTTCAGAATTTTTCAATTTGTTTGCGCACCGCCAATCCCCCCCCCCCAAAAAAAATTTGAGCAACAGCCACCACTGGATTCTGGGAGCCTTGATTGTGGTCATAGCTGGACAACACACATACCATTCCCATTAATATGTAATCCGTGTGATAGGAAAATAATATTCATGAAGCGTATGACAGCTATAGTGCATACAGTACAAGATGAGACTCTTATGTAGATAAATGAGAAGTATTTATACAGGGTTCCATTATATGATCAAAACATATAGAATATAATTTGACATGGGAATGAAGTAATGTCTAGAAGCATCGGTTATATGATTGGATGATATGTAGCAGGATTGGGGGAATTCACAATATACTCATACAGTATATACTATGTGTGTGTGTATATATATATATATTATTATAAATAATGCCTAAAAAATGTTTTGCATGTTACAAATGCATGTAAACTCCAAGGATGAGCCATGTTTTTACCGCCCCCTAGCCACTCCCCCTTCAGCTGCAGAGGCAGCGGTCTTTGCAGCCGCAGCAGGAATTCTATCCCCGTCAGTTCTGCTGAGTGTGACCCATTCAAGTAAATAGGGCCACTCTGCAAGTGCCCAGGAACTTTGTGCAATGTAAGCCATTGCGGCACTCTAGCGCAGGGTTGAAGCATGAGAGGAGGATCGGACACAACGTCACCTCACCGCCTGTCATATGCTCGATAATCCGAAGGGATCGCTCTTCATTGACCAAAGCTCATGCCTAAGGGCACATTTTAGGGTTGTGTTCTTGCTATCACATGGTGATCATTAGTAGAAGGTCAGCACTGAGCTGTGTATAAAAGACACATTGTTTCTATAAAGAGCACAAAGCATCTTCTTCTAGTCCAGCATAATAAACCATATACAGTTGTGCTCATAAGTTTACATACCCTGGCAGAATTTATGATTTCTTGGCCATTTTTCAGAGAATATGAATGATAACACAAAAACTTTTCTTTCACTCATGGTTAGTGTTTGGCTGAAGCCATTTATTTGGGGGGCTGAATAAAAAATGCACGCCACACTTTTCACATATTTATTTATTTTTAAAATCTTTTGCAGCTTACCAGTGCCCATCAGTGCCGCCTCTATCAGTGACCATCAGTGCTGCCCATCAGTGCCACCTATCAGTGACCATCAGTGCTGCCCATCAGTGCCACCTATCAATGACCATCAGTGCTGCCCATCAGTGCCACCTATCAATGACCATCAGTGCTGCCCATCAGTGCCACCTATCAATGACCATCAGTGCTGCCCATCAGTGCAGCGTTGTCAGTGCAGCCTCACCAGTGCCCATCAGTGCCTATTAGTGCAGCCTCATCAGTGCACATCAGTGCCTATTAGTGCAGCCTCATCAGTGCACATCAGTGCCTATTAGTGCAGCCTCATCAGCGCATATCGGTGAGAAATAAAAATTACCGTATTTATCGGCGTATAACACGCACCGGCGTATAACACGCACCCCAATTTAGGAGGGAATTTTAAGGAAAAAAAAACTTTTAGGAGGGAAGTTGAAGGGAAAAAAACTTACATATAAATGCCCATCATTGCAGCCTTCTCAGTGCAGCCTTGCCCCAGTGCAGCCATGTCAGTGCAGCCTTCCCCAGTGCAGCCATGTCAGTGCAGCCTTCTCAGTGCAGCCTTCCCCAGTGCAGCCTTCTCAGTGCAGCCTTGCCCCAGTGCAGCCTTCGATCCTCTATCCCTGCCATCCTGGGCTTCAAAATCGCCGACCGCGATTTGAAAATGGCGCGGCCGGCGCAGAAATACACAGAGCCGGTCCCCGGCTCTTCCCGGCGGCTCTCGTTCACTTTCGGCTCCACTCGTAGTCCCAAGCGGAGCTATCCGAACCTAGCCGAGTAGATCGCAGGGGATCGTATAACACGCACCTGCGATTTTCCCCTGATTTTAAGGGGAAAAAAGTGCGTGTTATACGCCGATAAATACGGTACTTATTTGCAAAATTTTATAACAGAAACTAAGAAAAAGTTTTTTTTAGTTTTTCAGAATTTCCGTATTTTTTTTTTGTTTTTTTAGCAGAAGATAGAAACCCTATGGTGATGAAATACATTTAAAACAAAGCTCTATCTGTTTAAAAAAATGTAAAAAGTTTCATTTTGGTACAGGGTTGCATGACTGCACAATTGTCATTCAAATTTTGACAGCACTAAAAGCTGAAAATTGGCCTGGGCAGGAAGGGGGGTGAAAGTTATTGGCTATCACAGTGGTCACATGATTGGGAACTGGTCCTGCTGGCTGGAGATCATTAGTCTGGACCAACAGCTGTCTCTGACAGCTTGATCTCTGTGCTGGGGGGGCGTACAGTGAGTGTGTTCTCAGCACAGAAACATTGGCTTCCCAGCGAAGCATATGTGCCAAAAACATGGCTGAACCGCACATTTTTTACCGCCCTCCCCAACGGTAAGGGTGAACAAGCTCTATATACAGTATGTGATTCATTTGTGTATTGAGCTGGAGCTTTGTTGTAAAAGTTAAAGTTTAATATACTTATTAAATAAAAATAACATACAGACAGTGCTCTATGCCACTATTAGGGCTAACATATATTCGATACAAATGAATACATACATTTGAACAGTGGCGGCTAGGTTCTCCATTGGCCGGGGGGTGGCAGACGGACCTGACCCCACCTACCCCTCCACCCCCCGTCGTTCAGTCCCGGCTCCATTGGTCGGGCTTCCCATGCGTCTCCTCGGCCATAAGTCTCCTCCCCCCTCCTCCTTCCTCCTCATAGGCCAATAGGTTGGCTTCTCCTTTCGGCCACTCACGACCTGCTTCCCGATTGGCCGGGAGGAGGTACAGTGTGACAATCGCGAATATTCATTCGCTATTGTCACACAACTGGATGGGCTCAGAGCACAGTGCTCTGCATCCCAATGTACCCTTTTTTGAAGCCTATCAGAGCCTATCTAATCACGTGCTTCGTAAAATACCACCCCCCCCATTGGAATCCATGCATGTAGATTAGGGAGCCGAACGCATGATGGGGGGGGGGGCCCTAATGCACGGGCTGCCACTGGATTTAAAGGGAGGAAAACAAACTTTTCATGAATGTACAACATTAATGTATTTGCGTGACACAGGATTTGCTTTTATTTACAGCAAATCAAGCAATTTGGAAAAATAAATATTTTCCTTGTTATTCATTCTCTCCATTTCCTTTTTCCCTAAAGAATATACTGCTATGTACAATGGAACATTTTTGGTAGTATTTTTACTTGCTGATGCTCAGTTGTGGCTATTGTGAGAGGACAATGTATGGGAATATTTATGAGTCAGTTGTCCATTGAACTGATGTCATTACTGCTGTTTACACCAGCTGGTGCCATAGCCAAGTTGAAAAAAGACACGCTTTTAGTACAGATTTATTTATTTGAGGTACTTGTATAGCGCCTATAATTTGCAGTGACTACCCCAGGCCCCTCATGTTTGGGCATATATGTTTTTTTTTTATTTGTTTTAACTGTGAATGAGAAATCTCCTCCAGCAGAGCTGCAAGCGCTGATGTATGTATTCTGAAAGCTCACCCTGCTGCTGTCAGAATAAACAGATCAGTGCTGTAGCTGAATGGCGTTCCTGCAAAGAAAACTACAATGGTTACCAATTAAACACAGTGACAGTAACAATAAAATATAAACTCAATAAAACAACTTTTTTTTTTACTTTTTTTAATGTTTTTTCTTTAACTTTTGTAACTGCCTCTGAACAGCCTCTTAGTTTAGAGTTTCTTAACATGTGATAGCCAGTTTCTTGACTATCTAACATCATTTGAGACCATGTATGAATTGTGTGCCCTAGACTGTGTTGTGCTGTACTCTATACCAGGGCTCAACATTTCAAGTCCTGACTCCTGTGCTACTAGCCAAGCATTAAGAGTTACTCACCACCACTTGTCCCACCCAACCCCTACCCTGCCCATGAACACACCCTCATAAATTATCTAATGAAATGACACCGTTAAATGTTTTATGCAGAATTAAGTTACAAAAATAAATATTAACAACAACTTTATCAGTGCAGACACATCAGTGCCCATCAATGCAGCCTATCGGTGCTCATCAGTGCAGCATCATCGGTGCAGCTTATCAGTGCCGCTGTCAGGACTGAGCTCAGCCCTTTCTTCTCTGAGCTGGCCGCTCAGCTGCCGGATAATTGCCAGCTCCTATCTCTCCACAGTTACTCAGTTGTTGATGATATCCTGCTCGTTATTCCTGCCTACTTAAGCCGTCCAGCCCAGAGGATCTCTGCCTTCGCCTTGGTCAACATCACAGAGACTATCTCCTGCATTCCTGTTAAAGACTTGCTTGGCTGACATCCCTTCTGGCTCCAGATCCTGCTTGCTGTTTTACTACGCTCATCTCTGGCTCCCTGACATTTGGCTTGTCTGACTATCCGTTCCGGTTCCTGAACTCTGGCTATGTTTTGACTATGTTTGTTCTATTTACTTTTATTATTAAACAAGTGTGATTTAACTGTGCTTCTGTCTCGGTCTGATTTCATAGTTTCTGACAGCCGTCTCATTAGTGCCCATCAATGCAGCCTCATCAGTGCCCATCAATGCAGCCTCATCAGTGCCCATCAAAGCAGCCTCATCAATGCCAATCAGTGTAGCCACATCAGTGCCAATCAATGCAGCCTGATCAGTTCCCATGAATGCAGCCCCACCAGTGCCCATCAATGCAGCCTCATTGGTGCCCATCAATGCAGCCTTACCAGTGCCCATCAGTGGAGCCTCACCAGTGCCCATCAGTGCAGCCTCACCAGTGCCCATCAGTGCAGCCTCACCACTGCCCATCAGTGGAGCCTCACCAGTGCCCATCAGCGCAGCCTCACTAGTGCCCATCAGCGCAGCCTCATCAGTGCCTATCAGCGCAGCCTCAGCAGTGCCCATCAGCGCAGCCTCAGCAGTGCCCATCAGCGCAGCCTCAGCAGTGCCCATCAGCGCAGCCTCAGCAGTGCCCATCAGCACAGCCTCACCAGTGCCCATCAGCTCAGCCTCACCAGTGCCCATCAGTGCAGCCTCACCAGTGCACAGGGATCAGAGAGAGGAGAGGCGGCCGGAAAATCCCACAGAGTGGGGATCTCCTACTGTGACACAGCTTTGATTTGAATTGCCCGGCGGCCGCTGTTAAACAAAGTCCTGCCTCCTGGACTGGCTCCTATGATAGACATCACATGTCCAGGCATTGGACCAGTGTGCTGTCTATCAAAAGAGCTGGTCCAGGAGGCAGGACTTTGTTTAACAGCGGCCGCCAGGCAATTCAAATCAAAGCATCCCCGCTCTGTGTGATGATCTGGCCGACTCTCCTCTCGCTTCCCCAGGTTCCTTAGCGATCACTGGGAGAAAGGCTCTCATTCCCCATTCAACCCTGCCTGCCAGTGGCGCTCCCCCCCCCCCCCCCCCGAGGTAGCCCCAGACTTGCCCTCAAGTTTTTTCCACTCGCTAAATGGGAGCAGGTGAGTGGAAATTTTGAGGGCTGCCGTTTACTAATACTCCACTAGTGGAAGCAGTTCTTGAGGCAGATACCAGGTTGACTAGGACAGAAGGGACAGAAAATATGGGTCTTATTCCGTGTCTGCTACAGACACATCTTCTTTGGGGTGAGCGTTAGGTTAGGGTACTAAAGAGGACATCAGGAAAATGCCTCTCATGCAGCCGGCACTACATCTGGATTGGGGGTTTGAGCCACAGCACCTTCTGTATAAAACAGGGCTGTGATGATCACTTCCTGAAATTTTAAGAAGGATCCACTTTGTCCTGTTTCTTTGGAAATAAGAAACACCTTAATACAGCATCATCATTTGGTTGTTGAAGCCCACCCCTCTGATTTTAAGGTTATAGTCTTGGATACAGAGAGGTTTCTCAACAACGCCTGATGCTTTGTTAATTTGGACCATCATGTCTGTGCTAATGTGTGCCCCCCACCGGGAGTCCATGTCCCTTTGGTTGCCCTCCTGTCTCGGCATCCGGGAGCGGCGACGCAGGTTGGGGTCCCTCCCCTTTCCCCTCTTCTCCTCGTCATCCCTGTGGGTGACGGGGGATCGGGGCGGGTTCCCCTCCCTGCGTCTGCGTCATTCCTCCACGCCGTGCGCGTGACGTCCGTCACGTTGTCGGCGTTGTGTTTACATTCTGTGCGGACACGTGGACGGCAGCGTCCCCAGCAGCTGTGGGCGGCGAGTGCCCCTGCGCTGGAGGAGGCCTCGGTTCGCCTGGTGTCTGCACTGTCTGACGCTGGGGGGAGTTTCCCTGCTGGGGGGAGGGGTGGCTGGGTGCACATAAGGGCCCCCATTTCTCTGCTAGCCTACCATCAGGCAGCATATCCATTACTGGGCAGGTTATATGTGGCCATTATCTACTACCTAGGTAAGAGGGTATCATATGCTAATATTTTCTTCACATTTACTCTGGGATTAGGGGCCCTTGCTAGCCCAGGAGCATACTTTATATATATTACTCTCTATCATTACCACAGACTCACTCCTCTCATCTCAATACCAGTGTGGATACATTACTCTATGGGGACTCCTTTGGTGTGCGCCTGGCATTTTCTCTCTCTCCCTGTCTTGAGTGCTCCCCCCTCAGCTCCCGGACCTGATTCAGTCGGTGGCCTGTGACTATGGAACCCATGGTGGTCACACTCTCTGGTCAAGTGAGTATACATCTGGGATCTGTGGCTTTCTAGCCTCTCCTATATGCATACCCCATTTTTTCCTCATGCACTATTATTTTTTACTATTTGGACTTTTTGTTTTCCTTGCTTTTAGATGTTGGTGCTCAATTGCCCCTGAAGAGTGTTTGATACACGAAACGCACCGGACTTACCACATGCACCATATCTTTTATTGTGTGTTATATAGCAATGTTGTGACCCTGTGCATTTTATGGATGTTGTAACCTTTCAATCATTTCTTGCCCTGCATCATTGGGGTATTGTCACCTACATTTACCATGTATATATGCAAGGATGTACATGTACCAATGATGGTTTTATGTATATTTTGGAACTACATTGTGCCACCTGACTATTGTCAATCAATAAATGGTTTGTGACTGATCCCTTGGCCTTTTTTGCACACCTCACTCAAAGTCCCACTTCTCCCGTTCCTGTTTCTTTGGAAATAACAAACGCCTTAATACAGCATCATCATTTGGTTGTTGAAGCCCACCCCTCTGATTTTAAGGTTATAGTCTTGGATACAGAGGGGTTTCTTAACAACGCCTGATGCTTTGTTAATTTGGACCATCATGTCTGTGCTAATGGAAGACAGGACAAAAATATCCCGTTTGTCCTTCCACTTCACTGCGAACAATTCATTATTTTTCAAGCAGGTTTCTCCCCCTTTCTTAGTCAGGTATTTACAAGCCATTGGGTGAAGCCAGTGCCAAGATTGTATAAGTGTCTTAAAAGTGGCACGCTTGTATAGAAGTTGTCCGCATAGAAGTGGTACCCCTTGCGGAACAAAAACAACACCAAGTCCCATACTATCTTGCTACCGCTCCCCATGTAGTCTGGGCAGCAGTGTTGCCAACCACCCAAAGTAAAATTTACTGACAGGATGCCAAAAATTTACTGATGGCACCAATATTTACTGGCAAAACTCATGACATTTACTGACAGACACATTTTTTACTGACACTTCAAAAAAGTACATAAAATTACAGTTTTCAGAGCAAAACAGTGAAAATACCATTCGTTATGCAACAAACATCTAGCTAGTGCAATTAGCAATGTGTTTAAGGTATAACAAAAGGCAAAAAACATATTTCTCCTCTTAAATGAGGGTCAGGGAAAGGGAAACCTGCACAGGGTTTCCCTTTACAGCACAAGAGGGAACACTGTGAACCATGATGTAAAAGGGAACACTGTGCACTCTGATATGAGATGAGATGCTGCAAATTCTTATGTAAAGGGGAAATTCTGATGTGAGGGGTGTCTGGTCACCAGAGCCCCCCTCCTTTCCCCTTATACAAGAGTCCACAGAGTTTCCCCTCACATCATAGTCTGCAGGATCCCCCCTTAAAGTGCAAGGGGGAACTCTGAGGATCCTGATGTAAAGGTGAACTCTGATGTAAAGGGGAGCGCTGTGGACCAGGATGTAAGGGGGAATGCTGCATACTCTGGTGTAAAGGGGAACTCTAAAGTAAAGTGGTCCCTGGTCACCAGAGTCCCCCTTACATCAGAGTCCACAGCGTGCCCCTTTTATATCATAGATTACATCAGGGCCTGCAGCATTGTCCTTTACATCAGAGTTCTCCTTTACCTCAGGGTCCGCAGATTTCCCCCTTGCACTGTAAGGGGGAACCCTGCAGACTGTGATGTACAGGGGAACTCTGAGGACTCTGATTTTAGAGGGAACGCTGGGAACTCTGATGTGGGGGGGAACTCTGGTGACCAAAGACCACTTTCCGCAGTGTAAATACACTAAGATAAGGGGTGGGGGGTTGGGGGTTACTGATATAAGTGGAACATCCCCTTACCTTAGTGTATTATTCTACCCATACATCTGTGACCCAACCCCCCCCCCTGCAGACTTTGTGTGGCCTGACTGGCTGGGAGTTGCCACTGACCTGACTGCCTTCAGGTTCCTCCATTGCTCGCTCAGGTGGAGCAGGGGCAGGCAGTCAGATATCTCCAGACAGTCTTAGGGAGGAGGTCCAGCAGGTCTAATAGGCCAGACTAATCGTTTAGTCAGTCACTCCTTTCTGCAGTTAACCCTTGTTCCTCAGTACCTTGGTGGTTTGGATGGTGACTAATTGTGATAATTCCATACAGGATGGTCAGGCAGATTTCCACAGTCATTCATTCCTCAAAAACTGGAACATGTGAGTGCACAGTGATCTTTAGCCATCTCATAGAACAGTGTCTGGTTACTGTAGATTAACTATGTCACAGGTCATAGGCAGATGTCCCCATGGTCCAGAGTGGTGATCCACACATACGAGGTTCCTGGTCGTGGGCGGTTGCCAAACCTGCTGGGCAGTTGGGATCTCTACTTTACTGTCTCTTCCCTCGTAAACTATAAAATGACGTGTATAGCCTATTGTCCTATGATAGAGCGTATACAGTTTGACCCCCTATCTAGCATGCTTGCTGGGGAAATACTGTTTGATTGCAGGGAGGCAAGTGAAATGTACGAGGGACTCGTCTACGCAGATGTTTTGTTGGGGCATATACACATCTGCAAATTTTTCAGTGAGGTGGTTTATGAAGGGCCAAATTTTGTAGAGTCGCCCCGAGGATGACAGACTGTGTTATCACTAAAATGCAGAAAATGCATTATTGCCTCATATCTATGCCTGGCCATTGCAAAAGAGAACAGGGACATATGATGAATCGGGTCTGTGGACCAATATGACTGCAACTCACTATTTTTTGTAATGCCCATGTTGAGGGTTAGGTCCAAAACAGTTTTAAACTCAGAAACCATTATAGGTTTCCATGCAAATTATCTGGCAAGAGTTTAATTTGGGTGGACGGTAATGTACCTCGTCAGCGTATAAATTGCTTTGGCCCACAATCAAATTATACTGATCTGTGAAAAACAGCTAAAAAAAATCAAGGGGAGTTGTTAAATTTGCTGTTTCCACCTAAACCTGAATTCCAGGTTGGGTTGGGACCGCTTCTCCATCATCTGAGCTATCTGTCAGAGAGGCTTTCCCTTCGCTCTCATCTGATATTATCAGAATCCTCTAGGCCTCTTCACTAGGGTACCTTTCTTTGGACATTTTGGTCACTAAATTTACAGGTACCTAGTGCGACACATGGGAAAAAGAGCACCTGGCTGTCAGGGACTGCTTGAACCACAGAAATTACATTGACATTAAACGCAAGTACTGACAGTGAATGGAGCTGATCCTGCTAACATTCTGCTAGCATTTTTGGGGACGCTATACTAAGGGGGACACTAATATAGTTCTGTTTTGTGATCAATATATTTATCCATACAGACACTCTACTAGCAATGGCAGTGATCAGTGACCTAGAGCATGAGTGTGATAGTGTGCAGGCAATCTAAGGCTAGCCGACCCTGGCTGGGAGGGACACTAACTGACCCTGGCGCTATTTGACCTCGCAAGTGACGCTAATACAGTGATCAGTGAAAAATACTGTACACTGACACTATACTAATGGCACTTGCTAGGTGACAGGTGCGATCAAAGGCTTAATGGGGGCGATCAAAGGGTTAAATGTGCTAATCTCACGTGTGTGTGTGTGTGTGTAAAATGTGCTGCTTTTACTCAGTGTGTCTTTCTTCTCTTCCTGGACTGAAAAAGATCCAGAAAGAAAAGAACCAGCTAGATTCTGTGTCTGTGTTTACCATTGATTGCAGGAGTTCAGCAGGGTCAAAGACAAAATCAATTGCCGGAACCCGCTGATGAACTGCTCCTGCAGCAAATGACGGTGGGGGCATGGGCATGCACGCACCAAACCCAGTGGTATCAAGCTACGCTTGCCCAGAGCCACCGCTCGCCCTCAGTAAAAGGCAGTTGGTTGGCAAGTGGTTAAAAAATAAAGAAAATAACTGTTTGGGGGTCCCCCCAAATCCACCCCCTCTGGTAGGGATTTTGAGGAGAACTCCATGCCAAAATTAAAAATAAATGATGTGCCCCCCCCCCCACCAAAATCCATTCCAGACCCTTAGCCCCTCCCTGTCCCAGGCTGCATGCTGGGATAAGGGTCAGGTATGGATTTTGGGGGGGGGGGGCACGCCATTTTTAAAAAAACTTTGGCATTGGGTTCTCCTCAAAAACATACCAGACCCTAAGGGCCTAGCATAGACTGGGGGGACCCCCACACTTCTTTTTTCTTTTTTTTTTAATGCCAGCACCTGTTTGTTTACATTGAGTCGGACACAGCGGCCACCCGCTCCCTAAAAAACAGCTATTCCGAATGAAACGAAACGAATACCGAAGATACTAAATGAATTCCGAAAATGAATCAGTTCCATTAATGAATGCATCCGAACCTAAATTCTTTAATTAACAAATCAATCCAAAATTAAATTTCCGGTGTTCATGTCTACTTATAATTGTGTTGGATTATACAGCAGAAGCGGCCTTGGATTTGATCAGTTGTGCCGCCAGAACCATGCTCTACAAGGTGATGGGAAGATAAGCACAATGGCTAAAACCATGATTGACAGACCCCATATTGAAGCAGGTGTGTTGCAAGAGCCCCCTTGATGTTAACACCTTGTTTGTCAGTAAACCTGATACTGTGTTCTGCAGAGTCACGGGGGGCAAGTTAGGCCTCTTGCCTCCAGACAGAAAACTTCACAGACATAAATTCTATTCATCCAGATCCCAAATGCAGTCAAGTCAAAGAAGTAAGGTCATATCACCGTGGAATGGAGTACAGGAAGGGTTGGAAGGGCAGTCAGTCCACCTTCCCAAGGTCCTTCCGCACAAAGATCCAGCACTCAAAAACTTTTGGACTCCTAGGAGGGTGGGTTTTGAAGTTGGTAGTCTCCACGGATACACAAGTCAATTTTGGATCTTCATGTACAGGCCTTTGAAAGATTCCTTCACTCCAACATCCATTCCAGCCTTGACAGGAAAGGTTTATTACAAAGCTGTTATATCAGTGCCACATTCAGAGAGATTTACTGCTTTTTAATGGGGGTGCCAAAAAAGACAGGTCATTTTCTACTGGAAAGATTCAATGTGGACCCTCTCCAAACAATAATCCTGGCAGTTTGGCCAGGAGACTGGCTCCTCTTAGTTGGTAGAATACTTGTCTACATATTGTAATTTTTCTAGCATTCCAGAAATACCTGAGATATGTGGTTGGCGACTTTTACTACAATTCATGGGCCTTTTATTTGGCCTGTCGACATCACCCAGGACATTCACCTATTTTTCATCCTAGCTCCCCTGTAGCAACTAGTTTACCACCACTTGGACAATGTCCTCCTGCTCGCAGAATACAGGGATGTTCTTCTGAGCTATTAGGACACAGTTATTTCCACCTTCCCAAAACTTCAGGTGGTTGATAAATTAAGAGAACTTAAGTCCCATTTTGTCTAGTAGATCTAGGAGGGCTGTTCAACACCCATGAAAAGCCAGTTGCTCTTCTGCACAACAAGATTCCCAAATTCCAGAGTACAGTCTGCCTAGCAATGAACATAGGCGTGCTCACAGGGTGTGCTGGGTGTGCCTGGGCACACCCTAATTACCCCTTGCAGCACAGGTTCCCCCCTGCTGCCCGGGCCCCTTTTCAGTGCTACCGGCTTTCCTCCTCTCCTATCCCATCGGCTGCTGCTGTGGACACACTAGGGGATATTTCAGGATGCAGAGCGGGGGAAGGGGCTGGTAAATATGTAATTGACCAGCCCCTTCCTTTTCTGAATGGACACAGTGAGTAATCAGTACCGATCACTTTGGGTCCATTCATATTAATTCGCTATTGTCACACAAGTGGGTCACACTCTTTTTTGAAGCCAATTATAACCTCAGGCTCTAATCATGCGCTTCAAAAAAAAAAAAACCATTGCAATCCATGTGTCCAGCTCCCACATGTAGATTAGGGGACTGGACGCATGGATGGGGGGGGGCAGTGCCCATGCCACTGTATCCTACATATCCAGACATGGGGGTACCCACAGTCAAATCCTGCTTCAAGAGATGTCACCTTTCCATGAACTGGTGAGAAAAGAACCTGTTCAACTTGAAGGTCCCAGCCTTCCCAAATGTCCAGGCCAATACTCTTTCAAGGAAGTTTCTCACCAACATCGAGTGCCAGGAAGTGTTTCTTGTGGCTCTCAGTTTTTTTGCCCTTTTTCTGAACTAGCCAGTGCTGGCAGTGATTTTGTGCGGACCTCAGGGGTCATGGTTACTGCATCTTCTCTAGCTTGCCCCTTTCCTCTAACTGCCACTGAATCTACATTTTCTATCACAGGCAGGCATTATTTATCCAAATCAAAAGTACCTGGCTCTAAAGGTTTGAAGGTTGAGAGGAAAAGGTTGGAGGTCCTAGGCTGTGCAAGTGATTGACAACTTACTAAAGGCAAAGAAAATATCAATGAACACAATTTTTTATGGAGTCTGGGCTAAGAACTTGGCGTTTTTAACATGAAAGGGGTCTCACCCAATTCACCCTGAGATTGCACAGGTGCTGGGCTTTTTACAGTCAGGAGTTGTCCTTGGTCTGAGCCTCAGTTCTATCAGTTTCCAGGTCATAGCTATCTTGGCACTTACCAATCAAATATGGGTTCTTAATCCTCTTTTAGGCTCGATTCACACAGGGGCAACACGACTTTAACGCGACTTTGCACGGCGACTTCAACGCGGCTTCAACGCGACTTCGGCGCAACTTCAGCGCGACTTTAGCAAATTACAACGCGACTTCAAGTTGCCTCCAGGACAGGCGACTTCGGCTGTGGCCAATCACAGGACAATCAGCTCTCTGGGAGGGAGGGGTTTTCCCTGCAAAGTCGCTTGACTTTGAGAGAGAGATCCGACTTGGAGGCGACTTCCATTGATTTCTATGGTACAGGTCGCCTACCAAGTCGGATCCAAGTAGTACAGGGAGTACGCTCTGAAGTCGGAGCGACTTCAGTAGTGTCTATTCAGACGCTTCCATTCACTTAAATGTGAATCTCTTTCTGGGGCGACTTGGGGCGACTTGAGGGCGTACAAGTCGGATCCCAAGTCGTCCCAGTGTGAACCGACCCTTACAGTTTAGGCTCTCGCCTATTTAGCTGACTGTCAACAAATAGTTAAAGCCAGTGGTGGCCCGTCCATTAGAGGAGCACGGGTGCCACCTTCCCCATCCATGCATCTGGCACCCTAATCCTCAAGCGGTGTGCTGGATGCATGGATTCCAATGGGTTTTTCTTTTTTGAAGCATGTGATTAGAGTCAGAGGCTCTAGTAGGCTTCAAAAAATGGTGGGCTTGGGAGGGAAAACCCTGCGCTCTGAGCTCACCCAGTTGTGTGACAATAGCGAATGAATATGTACTGTGTTATCACCAAAACACGAATAGAGGGGAAATCCTCCGATGTGCACACTAGTTCTGGTGATAACCAGGGATTCTCTCACTTTCCTGTTCTGGCTATGGGACATAATTAACCCTGTGATGCCACAAATATGCGGCCCCATTGCACTGTGCTTTCTTCCGTGGGGCCGCGTATTTGCTTATCTCCCTTTGTGCTGGGAGTGTGCCACACAGTGAGACCGGGGTCTCACCAAGAGCCCGGGGACTCATACTAACGATCGGGACCCGGAACTCCTGATTCCGGGTCACCTGATCACTGTGGTAGCCTCTGATTGGCTACCACAGTGATCAGTCACTGTGAAGCCGGCCCCATGTGTTTCTCGCTCTGTGAATGGAATGGAGAGGAAAGATACATTGCATATTTGTCTCTCCTTGCAGAGAGAAAAAAAAGTGAGTGTAAAAAAAATTAAAATAATAATAAATATTAAAAAATAAAATATAAAATAAAGAAAAAATACCTAGATCAAGGTTTGATCTAGGCCAGTGCCAGGGTAGTGTTTGGGTCAGGGTCAGTACACTTTTGTATCAGTGTCAGTGTGTTTTAAGTAGGGCACAAAAAAAAAAGAAGCAAAATGCGCACTATTGTTTCTGGGCTGTACTACGGGTACAAATAACAACTAACATACACATATGAGGTATCGCTGCGATTGTCAGGAGACGGAAAATGTATTTTGAATTGTTCTTTGGTGTTGGGTTATGGTGGTAACAAGTAACATACAGCTAAATTTAGAATGTAAATCCACTTTTGTTGAGAAAAAAACATTCCCCTCTGGGTGATCTATGTACACTGCAAGGATTATAACAAACTTTGTTACAGAGTTCTACCTTTTGTTATTCTGAAGAAATCCATGTGTGTTTGTCTGTGCCTCTGGGCTCAGTGAGTCTATTGGGAGGGGTTTCATAGTTATCAGTCAGCTGTGGCAGCTGCAGGGCACTAATGAGGAAATCTGCTGGGTCTGCATCCCTTTAGATGTGTTCCTATTGCAAATATTTCACCAAAAAAGACATTTTTGTTGCAGGGGATGCCTGAAATCTGACTTGTATCTTAGTGCAGACTTCTGGGGAAATTGGTGAGCCAATCACACAAAAAGGAAATTATGTTTCTGGGGAGTGGTCAGTACACATTCTGTGTACAGAACAACTCCATGTAGCCATATTGCATTGCATTTATAGAAAATTACAGTGGCTGCAGATTAAAAAAGAAAGATAATTTTTAATAACATTCAATTACAATATGATTTGTATCGCAATTTTACACGCTTTATTATTTTTTCTTTAGTTGCTATTTTTTTCCCCACGAAAGTGGAGTTACCCTTTAACTTCTTCAGATCTGCGCTATAGCCGAATGACAGCTACAGCGCCGGATCTTCTTTGCCGGGAGGGCATCAATAGACATCCTCCCGTGCTCGAGCGGCCAGCGGCGCGCTCTGTGATCAGTGAGTCTAGGAGACTCGGCTGATCACAGATCAGAATAAGTGGTCAATCCAGACCCCTTACCACGTAATCAGCTGTCAGCCGATGACAGCTGATCATGTGATGTAAACAGAGCCGGTACCGCCTACCAGTGCCCACCAGCGCCACCTACCAGTTCCCACATTGCCACCCATCAAAGCCCACAATGCCACCCATCAGTGCCCCCAGTGCCACCTATCAATGTCACCAATCAGTGCCTCATCAACAGTGCTACCCATCAGTGTCACCTAACAGTGCCCATCAGTGTCACCTGTCAGTGCGCATCAGTGCCATCTATCAGTGGTACCTATCAGTAACACCTATCAGTGCCCATCAGTGCCACCCATCAGTGCCATCTTATCAATGGCCATCAGTACCGCCTTATCTGTGCCCATCAGTACCGCCCTATCTGTCCCCATCAGTGCCGCGTTATCTGTACCTATCAGTGCTGCCTTATCTGTGCCTATCAGTGCCCATCAGTGCAGCCTATCCGTGCCCACCAGTGCAGCCTATCAGTGCCCACCAGTGCCGCCTCATCAGCGCATATCAATGAAGGAGAAAAATTACCTGTTTACAAAATTTTATAACAAACTATGAAACATGATTTTTTTTTTTCAAAATTTTCCATCTTTTTTTGTTTGTTTAGCAAAAAGTAAAGACCCCAGCTGTGATTAAATACCGCCAAAAGAAAGCTCTATTCGTGGGAATAAAATGATAAAAATTTCATTTGGGTACAGTGTTGTATCGTCATTCAAAGTGCGTCAGCGCTGAAAGCTGAAAATTGGTCTGGCCAGGAGGGGGGTTTAAGTTCCCAGTAAGCAAGTGGTTAAAAAAAAAATATATATATATATATATATATATATATATATATATATTTAATACAATTCTGGACCAGTTTTCCTTTTTGATAATTAAAAAAAAAATCAGGAGATATCCATAACCATTTATCACCAAATGAAAGTCCAATTTGTCCTGAAAAAACAATTTACCTGGATGTACAAAGTAGTTGTGATGATATGTACAGTTTTACTAACACAGATCAAAGTTGCAAAATTGTGCTTGGGCATTAAGATATGTTTTACCCTTAGGCGTGAAGGGGTTAAAGCGGACCTTCAGTCATTTTTTCAACTTTTCATCTATTAAATCTTCTGCCCTTGTTGTTTTTAACTTTGGATAGAAAAGCATTCTTTTTTTGTCAGTAAATACCTTATACAGCCCACTTCTTGTCTGGTCATTAGCCTAGGCTTATGATATCATACACAGCTCTCTCTCTTACTCTTGTAAGAGTTTACCAGAAATTGAGGGGGGATGAGTCATAAGAGAGCTGATGAAAGCTGCAGAGCTGGAGGAAGTGAACAGGCAGCAGCTTCAGCTGCCCACAGTTAAAATGGCTGTAGCCACTCAGTGGAGGGAGCTTTCTGCAGCAAATTTGACAAGTACAGAATCGCAGTATATATAAAGTAATATGCAAAGTGGTTGGAGGGAAGCTTCAAGATGTTTTTACGACAAATTATATGAGCAGCCTGCAGTTCTTCTTTAAGGACCCAGAGTCACATGGAATCTCAATTAGGGTTAAACATTTTTATTGAACAGTTCATGTTGTTTCATATAACAATAACTTTGCAAAAAAAAATGCAATTTCAGCTGTAACAGGTGATTGTTTCCATCTAAAAACAAAAAATATAAAGGCATGTCCGGTAACAATATTGTATGTGGCACGATAGTGCCATAAATCCGGTATTGGATGAGTTCACAGCTGGTTAGACAAGGGACACAAAAATGCCTAACTAATCTGGGAAGGGTTTCAGCCCATCTGTACCAAATGTACGTACCAGAATTCTTTACAATGCATTTACTGGCTTTCATTTTAAATCCATTCTTTAGCTACACAATCACAATGTTTATTCTGTACTATCATTGCCCGAAAGTTCACAGCACTGTAGGGCGTCCCGCGTTCTGAGCGCCGCCTGACCAACACGATCATGTATCCAGCATTGAAGCTGTAATTATAATAGTTTTTTGTATATATATATATATATATATATATATATATATATATATATATATATATATATATATATATATATATATATATATATATATTTACAGAGTATAACCCGTGTAAACGTCCTGTGTAAGGCAGTAACTGATGCTTTTGGAATGATCCCGATGAAGGCATGTCCTCTACATTGTATACATTATCATACAATATTTGGATGGCACTTTTTTCACAGTTGGTTTTCCTTCAAGGCTTGTGGTAACTCGTGGAGTGTTCGCAGGTTTCTGAGGTCTGAGCGGAGTGGATTGTCTCTTCTCCCCGAGTACGCTGGCTAGGTCGGTATATTTTTTTCATATTCCAGAATCTGGTGCTTTATGTGCGATAATTTAACATGCAAGTATTCACAGCGTGACTTCTCCTGACTGTAGGTAGGATAAGTCTGCACATGGGAAAAAAAAAAAACTGCTTTTAAAAGCTGAACTCCATATAGGACACACATTAATGAAGGTTTGTATTCAATAATAATTCATACATGTATTTTTTTTTTATATGCAAGCAATTAAAGTGGTTGTAAACTTCTGAAATAAAAATGTTAAAAAATGAACAAAGCATATCCTTCTATAGTGTGTACTTGCTTCAATCCAAAGCACTGTTGTGGAAATTTTTATTAATGTATGTTGTCAGATGTCCCCCAGTGTCAATTGTTGGTGGAAGACCATTGGCTGCGGAAACCTTCCCGTGGACACGGCAGATCAGTTTGTTCTTTTAAGGATGTTTGTTTATGACTCACAAAGGGACTGACCACTTCATGGCAACCGCATCTAAACTCCTAAGTAAGCAGATCTGCGTACATGGGAACCATAGCATAACCATACAAAATTATGGTCCACTAAGCCATGATATAGTATGGCTCGCGTTGGTAGCAGTGGGAATGTGCACACGATCGTGTTCAGAACCATGTAAGTAGTGTTCAAAATTGTCCTTTGTGGCTCACAAAACGCTTGCCGCATGGCTCTGCACACGACCGTCTACACACGTCACTACTGTATTTCTATTTGACTATATACATGTGTGTGTGATTGGTTCTTTTGAAAGAATACAAGTGTCTGGCTGATTCTGAAGCCACCACCTTCTTTTGTTATTCATGTGTCTGTGTTACTTGGAGAAATACAAGCGCGCTTTCCCGGCATTATATGAGAGAGCTGTTTTTGTGCTTTTAAGCGCAAAGAAATGATTTGCTTATAGGGAGAAGATTAAAATTTCCCTGACAGCACCTACTAGTGTGATCTGCATGAGTCACTTCTGACAATACCGACACCAGACTTTCCAGGGAGATGCCCAACCCACTCCCGCACACAGCAGGTGATTGACAACCTAATCTGTCCATGTTTCCCAATGAGACTGTGTAGGGAAGGGGGTCCATTCCCTTCACTCAGGTCTCAGATTACACTCAGCTTCCTGCTCTATGCAGTGCAGTGTGTGACATCAGATCCCCGCCCCCCCGCCTTCCAAGAGAGGGCTGCAGGTAAACGGCTACATCTTATCTAGGAGGATTTTTTTAATCTCTTCTTTCAGTCAGTGACTTCAGTGGGTATACTGTATGTAAATATTACATAAATAGTGCAGCGCTATTTCATTGGGTGGTACATCTCATCTTAATGTTCTTGGGACAATGTCCCCTTTTATATATCTATGAAATGTAACCATATCCCACCAGGCTCTAATTTTTTTCTCAAATAAATGGTTAAGCCTTCTAAAGGATTGTTTTAAATCTCCAAACTGGTTGCTGTTAACATTATCCGTGAAAAAATCATCTAAATTAATATCCCTGTGTTCTAATATATTAAATACACCCATAGTGGCTGCTAATTGGATTGTGCGTAATTAACCTATAATGTGTAAAAATCAATCAGCGTCACAAAAAGTGCTATGTGCTAAATAAAATTTAAATTAAAATAAAAATATTGTGCAAGTGTACAATTAGAAATTATGAATTAAATTTCTGCAGCTGCTGAACACTCTCAGTGTATCACTTCACCATCTAAAATATATATTATATAAATAGTGCAGCACCTTCTAAGAGAGGGCTGCAGGTAAACACCTACAACTTATCTAGGAGGATTTGTTTAATCTCATCTTTCAGTCAGGGACTTCAATGGGTATTCTGTATATATAATTTTACAACCATTTTAATCTAATATTTATATATCTCCTCTCTGCGCTACAAATAAAAATAAATAAAATAAAAATGCTCTTTATCTCCCCATCCCACATCTTATTCACATAAGTAGGAATATTCTCCCAAACAGAATGTTGCTGTTTATGGAACCTCCAGACCATTCTTATGCCAGAGGGTGGTTGGACTGTCATGTCAATCCGCACTCTAATGCCCCGTACACACGGTCGGACTTTGTTCGGACATTCCGACAACAAAATCCATGGATTTTTTCCGACGGATGTTGACTCAAACTTGTCTTGCATACACACGGTCACACAAAGTTGTCGGAAAATCCGATCGTTCTGAACGCGGTGACGTAAAACACGTACGTCGGGACTATAAACGGGGCAGTGGCCAATAGCTTTCATCTCTTTATTTATTCTGAGCATGCGTGGCACTTTGTCCGTCGGATTTGTGTACACACGATCGGGATTTCCGACAACGGATTTTGTTGTCGGAAAATTTTATCTCCTGTTCTCCAACTTTGTGTGTCGGAAAATCCGATGGAAAATGTCCGATGGAGCCCACACACGGTCGGAATTTCTGACAACACGCTCCGATCGGACATTTTCCATCAGAAAATCCGACCGTGTGTACGGGGCATTATGCCCCGTACACACGGTCGGATTTTCCGACGGAAAATGTTTGATAGGAGCTTGTTGTCGGAAATTCCGACTGTGTGTGGGCTCCATCGGACATTTTCCATCGGAATTTCCGTCACACAAAATTTGAGATCTGGATCTCAAATTTTCTGACAACAAAATCCGTTGTCGTAAATTCCGATCGTGTGTACACAATTCCGACTCACAAAATTCCAAGCATGCTCGAAATCAAGCAGAAGAGCCGCACTGGCTATTGAACTTCATTTTTCTTGGCTCGTCGTACGTGTTGTACGTCACCGCGTTCTTGACGTTCGGAATTTCCGACAAGATTTGTGTGACTGTGTGTATGCAAGACAAGTTTGAGCCAACATCCGTCGGAAAAAAATCCAGGATTTTGTTGTTGGAATGTCCGATTGTGTGTACGGGACATAAGACAGCCTTTACATAATTACATATTAGGTAAGGTTGAATAAAGACAATAGACCATCCAGTTCAACCTGTGTAGGTGTATGTGTGTCAGTGTCGATAATTGTTTCCCATATCCCTAAATGTTGTGTTTTTTAAGATGCACGTCCAAGAGTCTTTTAAAAATAGCAATCCTCCTTGTTGACACCACCAATTATGGAAGAGTTCCACATCCTTATCGCCCTGACCGCAAAAAACCTACTTTGTAGCTGAAGATTAAACTGCTTCTACTCCAATCTCATTGTGTGGCCCCGTGTCCTCTGACACTCCCTGAGACTGAATAATTTTTTCCTACGTTGGGATAACCATCGAGGTATTTGTAAATCGCTATCATGTCCCCTCTCAAGCGTCTCTTCTCCAGTGAGAATAAATTTAGCACTTGTAGTTGTTCCTCGTAATTGAGGTCTTCCAAACCCCTTATTAATTTTGTTGCCCTTCTTTGGACTCTCTCCAGCTCCAGCACATCCCTTCCTAGGACTGGTGACCAGAACTGGACAGAATACTCCCAGATGTGGCCTAACCAGAGTTTTATAAAGTGTCAGGATTATCGTTTTATCTCTGGAGTATATCACTTTTTTAAACATTCTAATATTCTGCAGGCTTTGGTAGCTGCAGCTTGACATTGCATGCTATTGCTCAGTCTGTCTTTGACTAGGACCCCCAGATCTTTCTCCATCCTTGATTCCCCCAGAGGTTCTCCCCCATAGTGAGTAGTTTGCATTTATGTTTTTAGCCCCCAAGTGCATTACCTTACATTTCTCCACATTAAACCTCATTTGCCATGTAGTTGCCCACTCCATTATTTTGTTCAAGTGTTTCTATATCTATATCCTTATATCTTATATCCTATATCCCAGAGATATGCAATTAGCGGACCTCCAGCTGTTGCAAAACTACAAGTCCCATCTTGCCTCTGTCTCTGGGTGTCATGCTTGTGGCTGTCAGAGTCTTGCTATGCCTCATGGGACTTGTAGTTCTGCAACAGCTGGAGGTCCGCTAATTACATATCCCTGCTATATCCTATATCTATATAAATATATATTACCTTTTTTACCACCACCCCCTCCCTTTAGAATGTAAGCTCTACGAGCAGGGCCCTCCTGTCCCCTCTGTATTGAACTGTACTGTAATTGTGCTGTCCCCCCTCTACATTGTAAAGCGCTACGTAAACTGTTGGCGCTATATAAATCATGTATCCACAAAAACTGAGATTGAGCTAGCTATACAGACCTCTATATCATTTAGGAATAAATTAAACAGAATTGGTCCCAACACAGAGCCTTGGGGTACCCCACTTACCACTCCAGACCAATCTGAGTACACGTTATTTATCACTACCCTTTGGACGCGCCCCTGTAACCAGTTTTCTATCCGAGAACAAACCTTATGGTACATGCCTTTCTCAACCTTTTTTTTTTCTTTTTAACATAACTTTAAAAATAACTTTCTGGTCCTAGGGAACCCCTTCTAACAATGGCTATATCTACAGGTACATTAGTGTGATGGTCAATAGGAAGAATGTACCTTATATTTGGGGTCAGCAGGAAGAATGCCCCCTCATAAATAGCTAAAAGCATATGTGTCAAACACAAGGCCCGTTGGCCGAATCCAGCCCTCCAGGTAATTTCATGTGGCCCTCACACCTCTCCTGCAGCTGCAGCACTCCCCTCATCTCCACCACCCCGTTTTAGCAGTCGGCAGCAGAGAGGACTACAGAACTCCTCCTTCAGATCCTGCGCCTCTCTGTAAAGCTGCAGCCCCCACTCGTCTCGCTGAGCCCCTAAAATTCTTTTAAAAGTCTCTACAAGCTGGTGTGGTGCTCCCATCCTTTCAAAACTTCAACAAACCCCTCTGGGGTCCAGCAAGACCCCACAGTTGTTGGTGAGCAGCTTCTAGAAACTGGTGGTGACAAGAGCTTTATGGAATGAGACAACCAACCCGCATCCCTTTATACATATACAATGGACAATTTTTCCTCTTAAGTGGGATTTTAAAGGGTGGAAGTCTCAAAAAAAGTATAACAAAAAGTATAAAAAATTATCAGAATTTTATTGTATCAAAAATTTAAAAGAAAAACATGTGCTAGAATGGAAACAATGGATAAAAGCAACAATGGATGCCAGAATTAACAAATGATGAAAAATACAACCAGGATATACATGACAGGTCGACAGAGCTACACAAAACCCCACAAAGGCTATATCAGCAAAGAGCCAATTGACAGTGCAGGTCCAACGCGTTTCGAGGCTTTATATAAGAATTACGACCTCTTCTTCAGGGGCTAGAGGTAAAGTGTATATCTGTCTGTGAAACATTGTTACAAAAAAAGAGAGACAAAAAGACACACAATGAAAAACATATTGATGTCAGAAAATCATGCATATATACAACTATTTACATAATCAGATTGTGATGTAATTACAAAAAATATATCCTAACCATGCTATTGCAGGGTCAATGCTGTATGGCATCCACCCCAGACAAGGGGGAAGGGGAGAACGATAAGCCACCGGGCCCAGATCCGAATATCAGCGCCGCCGCCACACAACCAGGACCGCCAGCAGATCAGGACCAGACACAGAGGGCGTCACGTCCCTCAGCTGTATTTTAAATTCTCTTTATCAAAATCTCTTTATCAGCTAAAAACCAAGAAGACAAGGGGAAGATTTATAAGTGTGGGATACACAGGTCCCAGAACAAGATTTTACTATTTTGCTATATGAGAAGTTCCCCCTAATGGGTTCAGGACGGGGGACTCTAGTAAGTGTAAGGTTGTACCTACCTATTGACGCAGGCTAGGATTATCTAAGCCTTGACTTATCTAAGGAGTCAAGGCTTAGATAATCCTAGCCTGCGTCAATAGGTAGGTACAACCTTACACTTACTAGAGTCCCCCGTCCTGAACCCATTAGGGGGAACTTCTCATATAGCAAAATAGTAAAATCTTGTTCTGGGACCTGTGTATCCCACACTTATAAATCTTCCCCTTGTCTTCTTGGTTTTTAGCTGATAAAGAGATTTTGATAAAGAGAATTTAAAATACAGCTGAGGGACATGACGCCCTCTGTGTCTGGTCCTGATCTGCTGGCGGTCCTGGTTGTGTGGCGGCGTCGCTGATATTCGGATCTGGGCCCCGGTGGCTTACCGTTCTCCCCTTCCTCCTTGTCTGGGGTGGATGCCATACAGCATTGACCCTGCAATAGCATGGTTAGGATATATTTTTTGTAATTACATCACAATCTGATTATGTAAATAGTTGTATATACGCATGATTTTCTGACATCAATATGTTTTTCATTGTGTGTCTTTTTGTCTCTCTTTTTTTGTAACAATGTTTCGCAGACAGATATACACCTTACCTCTAGCCCCTGAAGAAGAGGTCGTAATCCTTATATAAAGCCTCGAAACGCGTTGGTCCTGCTCCGTCAATTGGCTCTTTGCTGATATAGCCTTTGTGGGGTTTTGTGTAGCTCTGTCGACCTGTCATGTATATCCTGGTTGTATTTTTCATCATTTGTTAATTCTGGCATCCATTGTTGCTTTTATCCATTGTTTCCATTCTAGCACATGTTTTTCTTTTAAATTTTTGATACAATAAAATTCTGATAATTTTTTATACTTTTTGTTATACTTTTTTTGAGACTTCCACCCTTTAAAATCCCACTTAAGAGGAAAAATTGTCCATTGTGTGAGCAGCTTCTAGGACCACAAATCACCTATCCCATCGAAACACATCTGCATAAAATTCAGTGCTTCTAGATCACAAAGATTGGAAGGGTGGGGAACTCTTGATTTCTGATGGTGGGGGCTCTTGGCATCTAATGTAAGGGGAGGTGGTGCTCTGGACATCTAGTCTTACAGATACAACCAGCCCTTTGAAGATGACCATAATGCTGATGAGGCCCTCGATTAAATCAAGTTGGACACCCCTGGCTAAAAGGATCATTGGTGTCAGTGGTCACTTGGCGAAGACTTCTCATTGCTCAAGGAACCCCTAGCAACCTCTGGAGAAACTCCAGGTTTTCACGAAACCCTGGCTGAGGAAGGCTGCTCTAAGGTCTCCAAACAGCCTGGATGTTCTGTAATATTATAAAGACCCAGATACTTTTATTGTGGTTGGTTGTCATCTGATCCAAAACTGAATAACCAGTCCAGAGGTTTCTTACCTTTTTAAACTTCTTGTACTCATGCAGAATCTTGTTTTCCACCACCTAAAAGACCAAATATAAGAATTGTAATAAATACACTTATAAAAGTGTTAATTTTTGAAAATTTTTTGCTTAATTATCAATACCCCAGATGGAAACAGGAACTCACAGAGAGGCAAATATTACCTGTTACAAAACTTTTTTTTTTTTTAATGTGGTGGTGGTGGGCTTGGGGGTCTGCTCTACGTCATTGTATACCCTAACAGATAAATAAGTCATCAAACACAGTAAGAATGGGGAATGAATATGAATATGCCCTGCTTTAAAGCTACACAAGCCAGAAATCAGAAGAAGCCTTATTTTTTTTTAAAAAGTTTATTATTTCAACGTAAAATATGTTTTAACCAGTTCATGTCTGCCCTATAGCAGATATACTGCTACGGGGCCGCCATTGTGTTCAGAATCACATATATATTTACATTATTCTGCACTTCCGTTTAGGGGGCATAAGCAACCAGTGGGTCGCTTCTGCTGTGGTTACTCACAGCAGAAGCCAATCTGCCGGTGCCGGGCAATGGATGTCTGCTGGCACCCACCGATCGTCTGGCAGAGATATAGAACAGAACTTTGCCTTTATAAATAAGGCAGAGCTCCCTTCTGACAGGGGGAAGTGATGGATTTTGTGTCCCTGCAAAACAGGGAATAAAATCCAGCACTTCCCTTAGTAAAAGCAGCACACAGCTAACACAAACACTGGTTAGGCACACAGTTAATCCTTTGATCGCTCTAGATGTTTAATCCCTATATTTAATGCATTTTTTTTAGCACTGATCATTGTATTAAGGTCACTGGTTCCCAAAAGTGTTAGTTAGTTTCCGATTGTCCACCGCAATATTGCAGTCCCACTATAAGTCGCTGATCACCGCCATTACTAATATAAATAAATAAAAATTCCTGTATAAATACCATAGTTTGTAGATACTATAACTTTTGTGCAAACCAATCAATATACACTTATTGGGATTTTCTTTACCAAAAATATGTAGCAGAATACATATTGGCCTAAATTGATGAAGAAATTAGATGTTTTAAAAAAAATATATTGGATATGTTTTATAGCAGAAAGTAAAAAACAGTTTTTCTTTTTCAAAATTAACGTTTTTTTAAATTTATAGTGCAAAAAATAAAAAACGCAGAGGTGATCAAATACCACCAAAAGAAAGCTCTGTTTGTGGGGAAAAAATGACACAAAAAATGTAACTGTCTTTAACTAGTTCTTTTAGAACTTTTTTATAATCAATTACGTGTATGTATAGATAAATAGATATGTATAGATAAAAGATATATTTATTTTTACATAAATCTCTATGATCAGTGTTTTCACTTTGCAAGGTACATGTAAAGTCCCACCCTACTTTGTTCTAATATGGTATACTGTTCTTTTGAAAAGCCAACAGACTTATTGGCAGGATCACCAGATGATAATAGAAGAAAGAATGCCTAAGAAAATGAATGCAGCCATCACATCTAAGAATTGGTATGCAGCAATATAATAGATGGTTGCTTCTGGGTTTAATACAGTGGCGTCGCTATGGGGGTGCGGACCGCACGCGGGTGAAACCTGCCAGAGAGGAGACACCAGGGCCGAAACTAGGGGGGGGCATGTGGGGGTTCCACAAGGGGAAGGGGGGGCACAAGGTAAGGGGGTGGCTGCCCAAGATGAGGGGAGAGGGGGTTACACAAGTTTGGAAGGGAGGAGGACAAGGTGAGGGGGGGGGGCAAAAGGGGAATGGGGAAGCTGCATAAGGTGGTGGGGGTGCATAAGATATGGGGGGAAGGGAAGCTACACAGGGTGAAGGGGGTGCACAAGATGGGGGGGAGGCTGCACAAGATGAGTGAGAGAGAAGGACAAGGTGAGTGGGGGGGTGAAACCATGTTTTAGCGCACCAGGTGACACCAACCCTAGTGACACCACTGGCTTAATACTGCTTTAAAGAAGTGCTACTGTGATATGAAAGCAGCACTGCAGGGAAGTGTTTGCTTCTAAGGCCCCATTCACATCTGAGCGTAGCGTTTTCAGACAGAAAGTCGGGAGATTTTACCGCAATTTTTACTGCGTTTTGCCGTGATTTCGTACAGGTCAAAAGGTCACCAATGCAAAAAGCAGAAAATCGCCCAAATCTGCCTAAAAAAAAAGTTCCAGAACTTGTTTGGACTTCAGGCGTTTTGGAGCTTCTGGCTTCAGGCGTTTTGGAGTGGAGATGTGAACCATCTCCATAGAGAATAATTGATTTTTTTCCCCTCCAGTGTTTTGTAGCTTCAAGCTTCAAGCTACAAAACGCTGAGGTGTGAATGGGGCCTAACAGATAAAAAGTGATCTCAACATCCAATACAAGCTCATAATAAAATAACGAGAATTCATTTATTCTTAATATGTTCTTACCCTTAGTTAATATAAAAGATAAGCTCATCCACTGTAATACTTACCTTGTGCTCTACTGTTCCTTGCTGATACTTCCTCATTCTGGAGCCAAGCGTCATGAATCTCTCCAGCACCTTCCCGATCTTGGAGTGGAGCTCAAGATATTCCGAATAATCAGAAGCAAAATCTTCCTCATACAGTTTCTTCTGATCCTCAGATGTGATTGTGTTATATTTACTGGATATAAGAAAAGAAAGCAAAGTTATATGATTAACAGCAAAACCTGCAAAGAGAGCTCTGGTCTAATTAAAATGAAAAACGCTTGTTACATTAATTAACAGTAAAAGTGACCTTAAAGTAAACCAATGCCCCTGCCTCTTGTCCACCTCACTTCCTTCACGTAAAAGATGCCTAGGTATATAGCCATGTCATCTTGAGTCATGGGGAGGGTTAGCCAATTTAAAAGATGAAGTCCAGGAATTATTTGTTCTGCATACTTATATTGGTCCAGCTTGGCACGATGTAATTATGAACAGCTCATACCTGATGGTCCGATGGGGAAGCTGAAAATCGCTGTAGTAGTCGCTGCTACAACAGTGATAGCCCAGAGCTTCTTGGGTCCTGTGTGATTGGCTCCCCCCCTCAACACTGATGCCATTAATAGTATACCTTGTATTTTTTTTTTTCAATGAGTATCAGGCATTCTCTTAATGGAGGAGGAGGAAATTGTGACACTTTGTCCAATCAGAGAATGTCTTGTATTCATTGAATGGAATACAAGGGGGTTCTATGACTGGCAACAGTGCAGAGCATGCGGCCACCTCTGGAGGTCAGTGTACAAAGGGGACTTTGCTTGCAGAGAACCCGGAATATCATGACTATCACTGTAGTAACAACAACTACTACAGCGATTGTTAGCCTTTCCAGCAGCCCCTCAGGTATGAGATATATTATATTGTCAAAAGTATTGGGACACCTGCCTTTACACGCACCTGAACCTTAATGGCATCCCAGTCTTAGTCTTTAGGGTTCAATATTGAATTGGCCCACCCTTTGCAGTTATAACATCTTCAACTCCTCTGGGAAGGCCGTCCACAAGGTTTAGGAGTGTGTCTATGGGAATGTTTGACCATTCTTCCAGAAGTGCATTTGTGAGGTCAGGCACTGATGTTGGAGAGAAAGCCTGGCTCGCAGTCTCCACTCTAATTTATCCCAAGGGTGTTCTATTGGGTTGAGGTCAGGACTCTGTGCAGGTCAGTCAAGTTTCTCCACCCCAAACTCTCTCATCCATGTCTTTTTGGACCTTGCTTTGTGCACTGGTTCAAATCATTTGGTGGAGGGTGGATTATGGTGTGGGGTTGTTTTTCAGGGGTTGGGCTTGGCCCCTTAGTTCCAGTGAAGGGAACTCTTAGGCCTCTTTCATACGGACTGTTTAGGTCCGCCTGTCAGTTTTTCAGGCGGTTCTGAACGGACGCTCCATGTACCTCTATGGAGCGACGGATGTCAGCGGTGACATGTCCACTGACATCGGATTTGCTCCGATCCGCTAAATGCAGACGGATGGAGACCCTATTTTTCCATCCTTCAATGAGAGAGCAACTAATATGTAACTCGGCACCCGAGAGCTTCACACAACGTGACTTTGTCCTCCCTCTTCAATACATCACTAGGTACAGCTTGCATGAAAGGCCACAGGCAGAGTAGGCATTGGCCTATGGGCAACTCATCAAAATATTATTGATATGATCTTGAAAGAAGATTACAATGAAGCTTTCTAACATTGTTTATAAAAAGATAAAAAAAAAATCATCAACTCAAAGGAACAAAAACTTTACATTAAAAGACTATAGAGAAAATCCTGTATGAATGTAATGTACCCAATCCCAACTTAAAGTACATAAACCATTACAGTTTGTCTCTTAAAAGCTCATCTTCTTTCAGCTGTCAGTTTGTAAAAATATTTAGATGCAACCAGTGGCATCACTAGGGGGTGGCTTTTGGGGCTATAGCCCCGAATCTGGGGCCCATAGCCCCGAGTCTCTGCAGTTGTCCCCGAGGGGAGGCTCTCTGGGGACCCTGATGTAAGTGGGGGACTTTCTGGGGACCCTGATGTAAGTGGGGGGCTCTCTGGGGATATATATACACACACACGTATATTACTGTATATACATGTGTATGCCCGCCCAAGCGTATGGCTTTCTTTACTACGCTGCTATGGGCTCTAGCCCCAGATCTTTTGTAGACCTAACAACGCCCCTGGATGCAACCTACATACGTGTAATGTACAGCAGTGATGGTCATCTTCATCTAAGAGCCAACATGCACACTACTTAGTTCTATGTTATCCCACTAGAGGGCACACAGGAGAAACCTTCAGAAACCTGCGAGGAGGGCCCCAAGGTTTTGACTGTCTAGGGGCCCCCACAGAGTTTAATCTGGCAATGCCCAGGCCACAACTAAGGGCCCTTTCACACTGGGGCGGCGTCGGCGGTAAAGCGCCGCTATTGTAAACAGCGCTTTACTGTTGGTATTCGGCCGCTAGCGGGGCGGTTTTACCCCCCGTTAGCGGCCGAGAAAGGGTTAAAAACCACCGCAAAGCGCCTCTGCAGAGGTGCTTTGCCGGCGGTATAGCCGCACTGTCCCATTGATTTCAATGGGCAGGAGCGGTGAAGGAGCGGTATACACTCCGCTCCTTCACCGCTCCGAAGATGCTGCTAGCAGGACTTTTTTTCCCGTCCTGCTAGCGCACCGCTCCAGTGTGAAAGGGCTGAGGAGGAACAGTGTTCACAACTAAATTTCCCCATGTGGCTCTTACATTTAGAGGCACGGGGAAATACAAAATGTATTCATCTACAGTATAGGCTTGCAGTGTTTTAAAGGTATGAAATTGTTTAGGGTTATATGGCCATTTTAAATGCAAATAATGGGATTCATCTATTACTGAGTACTGCATTGTATTTGACAGTCAGCAGCTCTCTGCTCGGGGGGCTGTGAGAACCGAGCCATCGGCAGTGTTCAATCGCTCGGTTCTCAGTGCAGAGCCGGCGGGGGACAGATGCAGCATCGGACTGATGCTGCATTCACCTACGTAAGGCTCGGTTCACACAGGGACGACTTGTTAGGCGACCTAGTCGCCTGACAAGTCGCCTCCCGTTCTGTGCTATGGAATCGTTCTAAGGGGAGCGACGCAAGTCGCTCCGACTTAGAAAAAGGTTCCTGTACGACTTTGGGGGCGACTTGCATAGACTTCTATACAGAAGTCGTTTTGCAAGTCGCCCGGGCAGTTGTGTGCAGGTCGCCTCGTGAGGCGACCTGCAAGTCGTGCCGCCTCTGGTGTGAACCGAGGCTAAGTATGAATATGAAAAAAAAACAAAAAACATACTTCTCTTTTAAACTACATTCCTGTACATGTTGGTGTTGATTTACTGAAAGCAAATAGACTTTGCAAGGGAATGTTCTCTTTGCTTAGTGAATGTGGTGAAAATTCCCTTGACAAAGAATACCCAATCAACATGCAAGGAAAATACAAAAAAAAAAAATGTCTTCCAAGATTGCATGATAGAAGTCTGTAGAGCTTCACCTCATTCACTAAGCTAAGGGGAATATCCCTCAACAAGTGCAAATTTCCTTGAAAAATAAACAGCCTATTTGCCTTTAGCAAAATCAACCCCATTATCATACTTCAAGCCCTGATGAAAGGGGTGCTTTCTGACCCCTGAAACACATGATTAGTTACTATGCACAGTTGCATCAGACTCTGTGTGCACCAGTTTTAGTAAATCTCTCTCAATGCGTCTTAAAGTGGTGTTCTGCCCCACAAAAAAAAAAAAATGTTTTAAAAGCCAGCAGCTTCACATACTGCAGCTGCTGGCTTTTAATAATAGGACACTTACCTGTTCTGGAGTCCAGCGATGTCGGCACCGCAGCTGATGTTTCCATCAGCTGTCGGGTGCTGCCGCCGCCATTGCAGGTAAGGAAACCCAGCAGTGTAGCCTTACAGCTTCACGCCGGGAACCCTACTGCGCATGCGCAAGGCCGCACTCCTCTCTCCTACTGGCCGGCGACAGGCAGAGGAGGAGGGAGCCCCGCGGTGATGTCATGGGCCGCGGCGCGGACTCCCGGAAGTGGGAACAGGATAGAAGTTTTCTATCCTACAGAGGGCCTATGGGTAAGGGATGCCTGAGAATTTCATGTGACTGCATCATGCTTTATACTCGAGATGCCCCTAGGATGAATTATATAATTTGCCATAAAGATAATTAAACCCTTTAACATGCTGCAATAAATTTAAACATTTTTTACATGTATTTATAATCATGATGGCAGCTTAATTTGTATACTCTTATTGTGCCCTGGAAGAATTAGTATTCCATTTTTTGTAATTTTTTGTTATATGGATCTAGTCCCATAGAGCAGTGGTCATCAACTCCTGTCCTCAGGACCCACTAACAGGCCAGGTTTGCAAGATAACTAAAATACATCACAGGTGAAATAATTTGCTGCTCAGTGATTGCAGTATTCTAGTCTGCATCTCCCCCAAGGTAATACATAAAACCTGGCCTGTTAGTGGGCCCTGAGGACAGGGTTGATAACCACTGCCATAGAAGGTGCAAGTGTCAGGGCTGGGCTCAGCCCTTTCTTCTCTGAGCTGGCCGCTCAGCTGTTGGCTAATTGCCAGCTCCCATCTCTCTCCAAAGTTACTCAGCTGTTGATGATATCCTGCTCATCAGTCCTGCCTACTTATGCCGTCCAGTCCAGAGGATCTCTGCCTTCGCCTTGGTCAACATCACAGAAACTATCTCCTGCGATCCTGTTCAAGACTTGCTTTGCTGACATCCCTTCTGGCTCCAGATCCTGCTTGCTGTTCCACTATATT
Organism: Aquarana catesbeiana; assembly: GCF_042186555.1. Lineage (NCBI taxonomy): Eukaryota > Metazoa > Chordata > Amphibia > Anura > Ranidae > Aquarana > Aquarana catesbeiana. The sequence goes on along the minus strand of NC_133326.1, from coordinate 52,905,972 downwards.
GATCCCTGACTTCTGGCTTGGTTGACCATCCGTTCCGGGTACCGAACTTTGGCTATGTTTTGACTACGTTTGTTCTCTTTACTTTTATTATTAAACAATTATGATTTTACTGTACTTTTGTCTCGGCCTGATTTCATGGTTTCTGACAGTGAGCTGTGTTCATTCTGGGATATGATTCTTGCTTTTGGCTAGCTGGAGCCATTGTAGATCCAAAGTGAGGCTTGGTTACTTTTTGTTTATCCACGGCACTCGGAGAGTATTTATTACGTGATGATGTTGCGTAACATCCTTGCCCCAGGAGAAGTCAACTCTGATGAAATGCGTAGGGAGGAACTTTGCTACGTGATGTCATCACGTAACTGGAAGCGTGCTTCGTCAGTTTCTGACACAGCGCTATGATGCCTATGTTTATGTGAGTGCAATATATTTGTTTCAATAAATTCATTTATCAGCTTTTATACTATGTGGCGTGCTGGTCTCCTTTTTTTCTTTGAACATGGTGCATATGGGATTGCGAACTTGAGGATTATTGTACTGGTGCTGTTTCCTGCTGGTTGCTTTCTGATTATAGTTTGAGTCCTGTTTATTTATGACTGCAGATATACTATCATGCCTAATATGACTTCTTTATAATTTGAGAGTCATATTTTCTCTGTGAGCCTCTGCTGTGCTTTTTTGTTGGTGGCTATTCTTTTGGAATGGAACGCACATTATTTGGACTTTGGCATGCAACAATATTTGGAAATATTCACAATATGTGGAATTTTTATTTTATTTCACAATTACCGTAATTTATTTCATAGTTATATGATGTTGCTTGATACACATATGTGATGTACATTTTGATATTGATTAACAACTAAGCGTGGCATTTTTTTTTTTCCGTATACTATATTCTCACAGACTTGTATGGTAATCCCATAGATCAGGTGTCTCCAAACTTTCTAAACAAAGGGCCAGTTTACTGTCCCTCAGACTTGAAGAGGACTGGACTAGGACCAGTGGGAGTAGAAAATGTCCCATTGTTGGTGTCAGTGGGAGGAACTGTGCCCTTTTGATGATGTCAGTGAGAGGAAAAGTGCCCCATCATTGGTGTCAGTGGGAGGAATTGTGCCCCATCATTGGTGTCAGTGGGAGGAATAGTGCCCCATCATTGGTGTCAGTGGGAGGAATTGTGCCCCATCATTGGTGTCAGTAGGAGGAATTGTGCCCCATCATTGGTGTCAGTGGCAGGAATTGTGCCCCATCATTGGTGTCATTGGGAGGAATAGTGCCCCATCATTGTTGTCAGTGGGAGGAATAGTGCCCCATTATTGGTGTCAGTGGGAGGAATAGTGCCCCATCATTGGTGTCAGTGGGAGGAATTGTGCCCCATCATTGGTGTCAGTGGGAGGAATTGTGCCCCATCATTGGGGTCAGTGGGAGGAATTGTGCCCCATCATTGGTGTCAGTGGGAGGAATTGTGCCCCATCATTGGTGCCAGTGGGAGGAATTGTGCCCCATTGCCAGTCTCGGCGACAGAAATTATGCCCCATTTTTAGTGTCAGTGGATGGAATGGTGCCCCAAGGGCCAGATAAAGGGAAGCAAAGGGCCACATTCGGCTCCAGGGAAGCAGTTTGGAGACCATTGCCATAGACTTTTATGGCATTCCTGTGCACTTACATTCCCATAGAATTATGTGGTATTCCCATAGACTTGTATTCTCATAGACTTGTATAGGAATACAAAACCCACTTGAAGCAAATAAAAGCTGTCGACACAGTCCCTAAAGGGGAAGGACTGTCAAAAATCCACTTTGACAATGTGTGTGTAGGAAGCAGCTAACCAAATTTTAAGAAATTACAGAAGTGCTAAAAAAAAGGGGAATTTAGCGAACAAGGACACTTTTGTGATTGATAAAAGAATACACAAGTCTTATATTTTTTACCTATATTAAGGGACTGGTTAAAATGTGTCTCTATAGTATAAGGTAAAGATTATACGATCTTATATCCATACAAAGAATTAGCATTTGCATATTTGAGCTTTTCTTATTGAATGCACCATGAAACACTTTGCACACATAAAGAGTTTATTAAGAGTTTATACAGCACATTATTTAAGCACATTGTTGCATTCATATGTATAAATCATTTAAAGCCATATACATGTCTTTCATTGCTATCTTTTGTTGATGCAAAGGCCAAGGAGAATGTTACAGCAAACTGTTATAAAAGTTGAATTTTTCCATATACAGCCATATAATCATTTACTACCTGTCTGCAGACACACAAACATCCAACCATTATCTCAGGTGAAGACATGTAGAGACGTGACTGCGGTTCTAAGCTTAATACCTTGCAAGTGGAAAAAAAAAACATGATCCTGTTTGAAGTTTCTAGTACCACTATACACAGAAAAACATCCGGCCAAATGCTACAAATTCTGCATCTTTGCTGTATCATACTGGACCGATTTCTTAAAGCGGAACTCCAGATCTGATCTGTATTGCATAGACCCATTGGTACAATGTGAGTATGCATATCTTACATTGTGAGGGGCCACTGGGGAAGCTGACAATCACTTTAATAGTGTTTCTACCGTGATGGCTGCAATCTTTTGGGTCCTGTGCCGAGCAGCTTCCCCACTACAATTCACAGAACACCTTGTATTTTTTTTTTTTTAATGAATACAGGTGGATCTCTGATTGGACGAGGTGTAGTTGGTGAGGTCACCCTCTCATCCATGCTCCATCCATCTTTTTCATTTCCAATGGACTTGACTTTCTCAATTGGAATGCTCTGATCTACAATATATTTCCTACAACACTGGCAGAACTCCAGGGCTCTGTTGAAGGATATCATCCTTAACCCATTATGTCTGATGGGAGGTTCCAGAGTGAAACAATGTCATTGCCTTTTGCCAGTTTCGATCAGGCCATGTATATTTCTTTGTTGGTTTAAACTGCATTCTTCCAAATGTCTTGGAGTATTTTATGATGCTTCGTAAACAACTTTTACATTGATCTGTGGATTCTGCTTTACTACAAGTATTACAAGTATACCTTTATTGCAGTATTACAAGTATACCTTTATTGCAGAGTTTTTCTTATAATTGGGTTATAAATGCTGACTTGGCCTGATGCAGGACCACCATTCCCAGCTGTTGCTCAGGAGTTCATGGAGAGAATCTGACATTTACAAAATTACATTTTCCATTGTGGCCACTAGATGGCAGTGCCCAGTTGTTCCTGAAAATATAGTAGCCTTGCAGGGCAATCAGCGCAGAACAGATTGTGTTGCCTTTACTATCTATTTTGTAAAATGTTACATTTTGTTCAAATGATGGTTCTGTTCTCAATAACCTCAGATCATAAAAGCAGATTTTCAGATACATTCATTGCAGTTTATAATGCATTGGTCATTTAGTAGAAGTTATTACATCAAACACTAAGGCACAGGTATCTACTGCTAAATAAAGTTTCTGTTCTATAGCTGACATCTAGATTCAAATGTTAGAGCCTTTAAACCGGTCACATCATTCCACTCTCCTAAAGAGCTTACAATCTAATGTCTCTGCCAAAGCCACGCACACACACAGTAGAGCAAATTGACATACTGTATACACAAGCTAATCTATTAGTATGTTTTTACAGGGTGGCAGGGAAATGGAACCACCGGCCAAAATCTGTACAGAAACATGGGGAATAAGCAGATAGCGTCCTTGGCAGGCACCTAACCCGAAACCCCCAAAATCTGTACAGACACATGGGGAATAAGCAGATAGCGTCCTTGGCAGGCACCTAACCCGAAACCCCCAAAATCTGTACAGACACATGGAGAATAGGCAGATAGCGTCCTTGGCGGGCACCTAACCCAAAACCCCCAAAATCTGTACAGACACATGGAGAATAGGCAGATAGCGTCCTTGGCGGGCACCTAACCCAAAACCCCCAAAATCTGTACAGACACATGGAGAATAGGCAGATAGCGTCCTTGGGGGCACCTAACCCAAAACCCCCAAAATCTGTACAGACACATGGAGAATAGGCAGATAGCGTCCTTGCGGGCACCTAACCCAAAACCCCCAAAATCTGTACAGACACATGGAGAATAGGCAGATAGCGTCCTTGGCGGGCACCTAACCCGAAACCCCCAAAAACCTGTACAGACAAATGGGGAATAGGCAGATAGCGTCCTTGGCGGGCACCTAACCCAAAACCCCCAAAATCTGTACAGACACATGGGGAATAGGCAGATAGCGTCCTTGCGGGCACCTAACCCAAAACCCCGGTGCTGCAAGGCAAACCTCCTACCCACCTCGTCACAATATGCATGGAAACATTGTTTAATAGGAATGTGTATAGCAGATGCGTAAAGAGACATAACCGAGAGAGAAATTCTCTTCAAGTGTATGTTTGGGCCGACAATCAGTACAGCACTTTACATTCTGTATATTGACACCAGCCCCTGCCCTCAAGGAGCTTACAATCTAAGGTCCCTATACCACATGTATACATTCTAAGTGTGATTAACCTTCTAACATGTCTTTGGGGTACCCAGAGGAAACCCACATTAGCACAGAGAGAACATGCAAACTCCATGCAGACAGTGTCCATACCTCCCACATTTTGAGATGGGAATGAGGGACACCTACTAGCAAATGTATGTAGGCATAGGACACGCCCCCTGCCACACCCCCTTAAAGGAGAATTAACCAAAACGAAAGGTTAATTAAATCCACAAGGGCTTTTTTGTTTTTACTACTACTATTCCTTTATATTGGCTTTTAAAATTTACAAATGCAGCAATTTAGAATTTAGATGAAAGGTTTAGCACTGGGAAACACTTTTTGAAAGATAAAACGTGCATTTTATATACAACTATATAGATCGGACCAAAATGAGGGACAAATGAGGAGGAAAGAGGGACAGAGGGACTTTAATCCAAATCAGGGACAGTTGGGAGCTATAAATGTCTGACCAGGTTTTGAACCAAGTGCACCCACCCCAGTATTGCAACTAGTTAGTGCTAACCCCTAAGCCACAGTGCTGTCTTTGCCTAGATCTCTGGTGCTGGACTACAGAAACACACCCCTTATGGAGTTCATCAGGAGAGGGCTGACAAAAGGCCTTAAGATTTTGAAGCAGCAGATAGTGAGCTGTCATTTTGGGGAGCATAAAAGTGTACATTTGGCATGAGGTTGTGGAGCAGCCCCATTGACTTAGATGGATGTGTTTGTTAGGCAGCTTCACTTGTCAACTCAACATGGCGCATTCAATTTTCCATGGTGCAAAGCATTATGGATGCAGCATGTGAACAGCTCCATCCAGCTTTATTGTGAACTTTAGGAGGGTGCTAAAGACGCAGAGCAACTGCCTGTTTTTATCACCCCCCACCCCTGTCTGCCTGTGTGAAAAATGCCTATAGGTGATACTTTTTGTGATGCTCAAATTTCTTAACACTGCTCAGACCTTGACAAATCTTTCAGTACACTACAAGATCCCATATTTCGAAATGTATATTTTATTGCGCACAATCTGGGTAAAAAACAGTAAGGGGCAATGTCTAAAAAGTCCTAATAAATTGTTCATAAGTTCCAATATTCACTCCTGGATGGCTGCAGCTCCTCTGATCAGAGTATAGGAAGATGCCTCTGTATTGTATTTCCTTGCGAACTCTGCAGATGCTCAGAGGTTTATCAGATGTGCCTTTTAACTTATTTTAACATGTGAGTGTATTTTATTCATTTATTTGTGCTGGTAATAAAGTCTACACTCAGATGATGGCGCCCCCTTTCTTTTGAATCTTCTTTGCAAGATCCCATATTTCCCCTTACTTAAAGGATAAGTCCCCCCTAACACTAAAATCCCTGCATCTATAGACATCAACAATCTAACACTAACCTATCTATCCCTATAAAGAAGAAATCAGTATACATACCTTTCCTGAAGCCTCTCCGATGCTGAGCTGTCAGCCACAGCTTCGCTGTGTAGGAGGGTGCAGAGGATATGTCTGACAATAGAAGCCCCATAGTATCTCTATAGGTAACGTCACTTCCCATTCATTTCACAGCTGTTATCGGCCGTGTCCTCTGCAGAGCTTCCGCCGCTGGGGACCGGACCGGAGCGGCTTCTAAAAAGGTATGTATACTGATTTCTTCTTTACAGGGCTAGATAGGTTAGTGTTAGATCGTGGGTGTCTATAGATAGCAGGGATTTTAGTGTTAGGGTGGACTTTTACTTTAAATGAACTCTATAGCTGGCCATACACCAGTAGGATTTAAAGTGGAACTTCACCCAAAAGGGGAAGTACCACTTGATTGCATCCTCCCCTCTCCACTGCCGCATTTGGCAATTTTTTGGGGGGAGTAGGTACCTGTTTTTGACAGGTATCTGATCCCATTACTGGCAGTGGCCATCTAAGCTGGAAATTTAGGTAGCCCTCTCCTTTCCCTTCCCGCACACATCACAGGCCCCAGAAGACCACAGGACCGTTCACAAAGTGCAGACACGACTTGCGCATGCGCAGTAGGAAACCATCTGTGGAGCCACAAGGACCATTTGGACCATAATGACAGGAAAATTTGAAGGAACAGGATGGATTTTTTTTCTTAAACAAACAAGGAGGGAGTATGGTGGAGATTATTTTTGTTTTTTGGCGGGCGGGGGGGGAGGTTATGCAGAGTGAAGTTCCTCTTTAAGTACCCTGCACCAAACAATTATTTGTTCTCTTCCTATTTAGAATGATGCATTTTATTGGAACTGCAAATGATCTACTTAGCAAATCAGTTGTTTCTTATACCGTCATTGTAAAAGCTTCTAGCAAACGATGGCCAACATTAGTCTGATGCATAGGCATGCGCAGGGGGTGTGCCGGGTGTGCCAGGGCACACCCTAATAATACCATAAAGCGTAGATTTCCCCTGCTGATATTGTACCAATGCCCCCGAACGGGGCTCCTAAAAAAAAATTGTAAAAAAATAAAATAATAAAATTAAAAAAACGACTGACACTGTCCACTGCCCTACTGACAACCTCTGCTCTACTGACAAGTCCACTGCTCTACTGTCACTGTCCATGTTTTAATACATATGGGATGCACACCCTAAAGCAATAGGCTGTGCACATCAATGGTCTGATGGAACATGGAGACAAACCTGGAATACCTATCATCCCTAACAGCATTTCTGCAGATAGAGACGAGCTCGGTGCCCCATCTGTGTCGCTCCTCAGCATGGATAGAGTTAAGCCGCTGTGTGTGTTGTGCCAGGAGACTTATCTCCTTATGCATACTGTACTTAACCTTGAAATTACTTGTCACCAGCCAAGGGGGTCTCCTAGCAAGGTTAATGAACGCAACTAGCAAGGGAGCTGAAGCACAGTGCGCACACAGGGAGCAAAGCAAGTTTATTTTTATTCCAGTTGTTTTTTTTTTCACTTTTGCTAAAACAGTAAATGTTTAGATTTTCATATTCTAGGCCACAGGATTACTTTTTTTGCAAAAATGTTGACAATAAAATTCCTGCGTGCTTTAAAGTGACACTAAATGATGTCCCTAAACCTCTTGCACGTAGAATCCTAAAAACGCAAAATTTTTAGGCATTCAGGTGTTTTGTTTTTTTTTAATCTAAATGCAGCCCATTGTTTTTAATGGGTCTGTACACACAGGTAGGTACATTAGCGCTACGTATAGATCAGTAAAAAAAAAAAAGAAATTAAAAAAATCTGCATTGCTGGTCATTTTTAGGCACGTATGCCACGCTCCCCTGGTTAGAAAACATAGAAGAATTTTTACATGTGTGTACGCATACACACTAGAGCTGCACCATTCTGGCCAAAATGAGAATCACAATTTTTTTGCTTAGAATAAAAAGATCACGATTCTCGCGGCGTAAAATCTTTCACATTATACAAAAAAAAAATTGGGCTAACTTTACTGGTTAGTTGCTTTTTTTTAAATTCATTAAAGTGTAATTTCTTTCCCAAAAAATTACATTTTGAACGACTGCTGCGCAAATACTGTGTGACATAAACTATTGCAACAACCACCATTTTATTTTCTAGGGTCTCTACTAAAAAAAAAAAAATGTTTGGGGGTTCTAGGTAATTTTCTAGCAAAAAGAAAAAAGATTTTAACTTGAAACCAACAAATGTCAGTGTATTCCTTTGATCTAAAGGACAAATTCTTACAATGTTTATACTTAAGTTCCACTGCTAAAGCATGTTGTGATTCTTGGCAGACTGCCCTTTTATTTTATTTTTTTCCTTTCTTTTGATGGCTAGCTTTAGCAGAGCAGAGAGAATTCTCTGCATAGAAAGAATCGGGAAATATCAAGATCGCAAGGGGGGGAAAATTGCGATAACGATTCTTAACGATTAATCGTGCAGCTCTAATACACACAAACTCCGTTTAGGAGATATTTACTGTACACTGCGCCAAATACGTTATCGGCGCATGCGCTCTGAAAAAACATCCGCCCTTGCCACTTCATCAGAGTCTGTGCCGTGATCGGCGGCTCCCGCATGCATGCACGGGAGTGCCGTCATCGCGGCTCTGGCCAATCACAGCATCAGAGACCACAAACCTGAAAGAAACGCCGGGGAAGATGTCGGCCGTGTCAGCGGTGTGCGGTGTGCTGCTGCAAGGCTTCGTTCTAAGGTAAGTATTTCATAATGAGCTAGTATGTGATGCATACTAGCTCATTATGCCTTTGTCTTGCATTTTTTTTTTTTTTTTTTCAACGGGGTTTACAACCTCTTTAAGCTGGCCATACGCTAGTAGTCATTCAAAATGTTTCATTTAATTTTCTAATTGTAAGTGGGGTCAAATCCACATTCCTGCAGTGACGAAAATTTGAAGGAGCAGGATGGAAAACTTTTTCTAAACCAACAAATTTTGTACTAGTAAATGTGGTTTTCATTCAGGAAATGACATTTATTCCAAAATGTTATGTTTTCTTCTATGACATGTTTCACCCTATCAGGGGCTTAGTCGTGTCTGGGTGAAACGCGTTAGTGAAGAGCAGGGCAGGGTATGGCAGAGAGCCATTTGGTTTGACAAGGTCTTATGAATGTGCTAATGTTTCAAAAAAGCTCTTTGAAGATAAGGAAAAAATATGTGATATATTTGCGTGATATGTGTTTTCCATTTGAACTTATTATGTCAGAGAAGAATGGAGCCCGCAGAGCCAGACCTCAGAGCTGGTGAGGGTGAGCCAAAACATTGTTTTGACCATATCCTATGTTTGCCCTATGGTATCTATGGTCAAAATTTGATATTATATATTAATTTGCACATTGTATTTCAATTATTTCTAGCTACTCCTATTAATCTTGAAGTTTGTAAATTTACTTTGTGAAGATCCCCACACATTTACTGTGACACGTAGTCATTATGGCCTGTGAGTAGGCACTGCTGTGTCACACATTTCACAGAGCCTGCCTTCTGAACTACAGAGGAGCTGAGAGGAGGAGTTTCAGGAGGCGGAGTCAGAGCAGGAATCACTGCTTGCAGGCAGCACAGTACCATGGGATATGTTGTCCTTAAAAATTGAAAGTACACAGCAGAGGAGAAGCTGCAAAGCATGCTGGGAATCCAGGAAGTTATGGAAAGAGATGGTCAGCACACAAGCAATATTCACAACATGAGAGGAGATTTTCCAAGTAAGCTTATATTGGATCATTAAAAAGAACTATTGTTTGTATTGTTATTACAAAGCTGATGTTATAAAATGAAAGTGTATGCTGTGGTCATAGATCTCCTATAAGAATGAAATGTATTAGCCAGTAAATGTTTCTTTTTTTTCTTTTTGCACATCTCACGGCGCATAGTTTAAAAAAAAAATATTCACTGGAAACTTACTTCAAGTAATCTGGAACTTCTTCAGAAGGTAGGACTGGCTCTAAAACTTCATCTTTTTCTAAAGAAAAAAAAAAGGTATTTAAAAAGAAAACAAATGTCCTTTTGGAGCTAAATGGCCATATCATATGAACTTCTAATACTCAGGTTGGAACTTGCAGGAATTTACCCGACAATCCCAGAAGCAGATCTAGCTGCTGGTTCATTACCAGAATGACTGTAATCTCTGAAGCGGTGTGCTTAAAGAGGAACTGCAGTCTGCTCACATAATTTGTAATAAAAACATCTTTGCCATTCCGAAGCTTCCCTCCAACCACTTTGCATATTATTTTATATATACTGTGATTCTGTACTTGCCAAATATGCTGCAGAAATCTCTCTCCACTGAGTCTGGCTGCAGCCATTTTAACTGTGGGCAGCTGAAGCTGCTGCCTGTTCACTTCCTGGATTTACACAGACACACAGAGGCACACCTCCAGCTCTGCAGCTTTCAATGGCCCTCTTATGACTCATCCCCCCTCCCTTCCTGGCAAACTCTTAGGAGAGTGAGAGAGAGTCGTGCATGATGTCATAAGCCTAGGATATTGACCAGACAAGAAACTGGAAGTGGGCTGTATAAGGTATTTACTGGCAGAAAAAAAATGTTTTACTATCCAAAGTTAAAACAACAAGGGCAGAAGATTTATTAGATGGAAAGTTGAAAAAATGACTGAAGGTCCTCTTTATGATGTTAGTTGAACGTCATTCTTGCATGTCATGAATGCTGTACTGTCTGCAATGTAATTGCAGAATTCTATTGACAATGTTAAAAAAAGTGATGGGAATTTTTTTAAATTTTTGCCATTGATACACTGTAAAGGTTTCCTTAACGTTCCCCTGTTATTAAGAAAAAGTACTCGTTTCCTTAAAGCAATATTGAAGGATAGGTTCACTTTTACAAAAAAAAAATAAATGCACATTTTTTTGCAGGTAAAAAAAATATGCATATTTTTTTTTTCTGTTAGGGACCTGTAAAGCACTGTACCCATGATCAGTAGATTGTGGGTGTAATGCCACAGTGCTGCAGACTGTCTGTCTAGCTGGCTGCCCGTACCTCCGATACGAGCAATCAGTTACACTCTGACAGAAAGACTCAATGAACTACAAGAGTGAACTACTACTTAACAGTGCCCTGGTAGTTCATTGAGAGAACACTGTGTATGAGTTTTTTTAAATTGTGACAGTGAGCGGGGGGAGAAGATCCCCTACTCGCTATCAAAACGGGGACTCGGGAGGACTACATGCTACAAAATGTGAACTTATCCTTTAAACCCAAAAACAAAAATAAAATATAGTGCAGCTTACCACTTACTGTAGATGTGGTGGCTACATTAATTTTCTAATTTTAGGCTTTTTCCTTTTATCTTCACCTGATGATCCTGCCAGCAAGTCTGTTATTTTTCAACTTCCTTTAGAAGACCAAGCTGTCCTTAAAGGGGTTGTAAACTCTAGTTTTTTTGTTTTTTTTTTAAAATGACAAACAAATCATACTTACCTCCACTGTGCAGTTTGTTTTGCACAGAGTGGCCCAGATCATCGTCTTCTGGGGGCCCCCAATGGCACGCGCGGCTCCTCCCCGGACTCAGCCCCACCTCCCCTGGCGCCCATGTCATTGGATTTGATTGACAGCAGCGGGAGCCAATGGCTGCGCTGCTATCAATCTATCCGATCAAGAGCCGAGAACCCCGGGTAGAGAGGTAGAGCACGTCTCCGCCGAGGGAATGAACAGGCTCAGGTAAGTAAAACAGGGGGGCTGGTCAGTGACCGAAGTTTTTTCTCCTTAATGCATAGGATGCATTAAGTTGAAAAAACACGAGGGTTACTAAACCCAGGACCCTGCATTCAGTATATCTGGTCTCCCACAGTACACAGAACATGGATATGCAATTATTTTAGTAAAAGTAAACTGCTAAATACTTTTTCTCATCAGCAGTATATAGCAGTCTTGTGACTTCTATTAGTGTCTGGTTAAAGCTTGTAGGAGGAGTTTTCATTCTCTTCTGACTGTTCGGCTTCTGACGAAGGGGCATGACCGAAAAAGGTCTGCTAACTGGCATCCGATCAGCGCTCTCAGCCAATAGCTGAGAGCGCTGACCAGGCCAATAGCTGAGAGCGCTGACCAGGCCAATAGCTGAGAGCGCTGACCAGGCCAATAGCTGAGAGCACTGACCAGGCCAATAGCTGAGAGCGCTGACCAGGCCAATAGCTGAGAGCGCTGACCAGGCCGATAGCTGAGAGCGCAGACCAGTGTGTTCTTGCTAGAGGTGCACCGAATGGAACTTTTGGGGCCAAAACTAAAACTGAAAATGTGGGATGCACTTGGCCGAAAACCGAAACCGAAAATGACAGTTTTTAAAAAATATATATATTTTTATATAGAATTGTATTATGTTCGACTTTTTAATTAATATCATGAATTTAAATGAATATGAATTTGCTGTCGGCCAATATTGGCACCTTCACCGCAAGAAAAGTTCAAGAAAAATGTATCCCATTAAATTCTCTGTATGTCTTCACACTGGTCCATTGCACTTCTGTTATTGTGGTGTTAAAAGTCCTGCTTGCTGTATTTTTGGTCAGTTAAAAAAAAACTGCACCAAAAACGCACCTCCCTGTTCAAATGCATTGAAAATGCAGCAAGAACGCATTAATAACGCACCCGTGTTAAGTTTTTGAGTGACATGAAAAACACACCATAAGCATATTAAGTCGCGCCAAAATCGCGTGCGTTTTCAGTGCCATTATCAGCATCTTTTTCTCTTATTGGCAAAATGGCGATAACACCACTTTTTCCTGATATGTTTCGGCCATGGAAATTTCAGTGCATCTCTAGTTCGGGGGGGGGGGGGCATCTCCCCCACAGAATAGAGCTCAGTGGAGAGATTGCTGTACCAACATTAGATAGTTAGTACAGGATCTCCTCCAGGCTCTTCAGTTTTTTTTCATTCAGCGCACTGGGTTGAATGAAAAAAAAAACCTGATAGTGTGTACTAAGCGTTAGCTGGAGTTCAGCTTCAATTTGTAAATCAAGTTCAACAGCACAGTGGTGTAGTGGGTAACACTTTCGTCCAGCAGTAAAAAGGGTCACTGGTTTGAATCCCGACCACGACACTACCTGCCTGGAGTTTGTTCTCCCTGTGCCTGCGTGGGTTTCCTCCGGGTACTCCGGTTTCCTCCCACACTCCAAAGACATGCTGGTAGGGTAATTGGATCCTGTCTAAATTCTCCCTAGTATGTATGAATGTGAGTTAGGGATCTTACAGTGTAATCTCACAGGAGGTGTGTTTTTGAGGGTAGGGACTGATGTGAATGTACAATGTATATGTAAAGCACTGTGTAAATTGACGGCGCTATATAAGTACCTAAAATAAATAAACGAAATCTGCTACAGCATCTAATTCTCCCCAGACTGACAATGCTGCTGTCCAAAGGTGTCTCTCTTGCTCTTCCATCCAGAGTGGAGCCCTCCTTTACACTGACGGACAGATCAAGTCCACCTGTCAGTTTTTTAGGTGGTCGGCCATCCATTGCTCTCTATGGAGCGGCGGATGTCAGCGGACACCCATCGGGACCCGATTCGATCCTGTCCGGTAAAAACAGCTACATGGGGATCTGCTCCCCATTCATCTGGCGGATCGGATGACAGTCGAATAGAAACGGACAAGCGGTCCATTTCTATCCAACCACCCCTTAGAGAACAGTGGGCTGTGTCCTACGCAGAGCGGACCTGTCAACCACCCGCTCGGCGGGGATCAGCGGACAAACCCCCCCCCCGCTGAGCAGGTGAATCTGCTTAATGGAGTCCACCCAGTCTGAAAGGAGCCTTATGTGCTGTAGACACGATCGGACATTGATCGGACATTCCGACAACAAAATCCATCGGATTTTTTCCGACGGATTTTGGGCCAAACTTGTCTTGCATACACACGGTCGCACAAAGTTGTCGGAAAATCGCGTACGTCGGGACTATAAACGGGGCAGTAGCCAATAGCTTTCATCTCTTAATTTATTCTGAGCATGCGTGGCACTTTGTGCGTCGGATTCGTGTACACACGATCGGAATTTAAACGATCCGATTTTGTTGTCGGAAAATTTTATATCCTGCTCTCAAACTTTGTGTGTCGGAAATTCCGACGGAAAAAGTCAGATGGAGCCCACACGCGATCGGAATTTCCGACAACACAATCCGATCGCACTTTTTCCATCGGAAAACCAGACGACTGTGTGTACAGGGCATTAGACAGGTTATTGGCTGATCACTAAGTGATAACAAAGGGAAAAAAATACCTAAAAAAAGAAAACAAATGCAGTCACCACATCTAGGGACTAGTAAGCAGCAAAATCATTTTTTTATGGGGGTTTAATACCACTTTAACACTAAAGGATGTCACCTAAAGAGTTAATCTCTTCATTCGGCATTTCTGAGAGCTCTAGGATTAATTGTTGCGAGGCTTTTAAGGCCCTCTGTGAAGCAACAAGCGTATTTTTATCATCTCTCCATCAGCCTATATTTGCTTTGGAACAAAGTGCGGTACAGGTGTGCAGCTCGTTTCTCGCACTCTGCAAGCAGTAACAGAGGAGCTCTATAGAACATACAATAGACAACCAATAGGCACTCGGTATTTTACCATCTGAAAATCATATTCACACGAGTTAGACTGGATGCGCGTAGGATCGTATTCGTCGATCTGTGGTTTATAGAATCATCGTTCTGTAAATGCCCCCCAGCTATTCGAAGCTAATCCTACTTACAGGATGTCTGGAAATGAAGTTATTGTCCTACCAGGTCAAAAAAAAGTACAGATAATCTAAATAAACATTTGTAGGACATTTTATTTAAAGCAGTATTAAACCCAAAGGCAAACATTTATTATATTGCAGCTCACCAATTCTTAGATGTGGTGACTGTTTTTGTTGTCTTTGTTTGGCTTTCTTTGCTTTATTTTCACCTGGTGATCAGGACAGTAAGGCTGCTTTCACACTGGGGCGGTAGGGGGCGTCGGCGGTAAAACAGCGCTATTTTTAGCGATGTTTTACCGCGGTATTCGGCCGCTAGCGGTGCGGTTTTAACCCCCCGCTGGTGGCCGAAAAAGGGTTAAAACCACCCGTATAGCACGGCTATAGCCGCGGTATTTCTGCGGTATAGCCGCGCTGTCCCATTGATTTCAATGGGCAGGAGCGGTTTAGGAGCGGTGAATACACCGCTCCTTCACCGCTCCAAAGATGCAGCTTGCAGGAGATTTTTTCTTTTCCTGCCAGCTCACCGCTTCAGTGTGAAAGCCCTCGGGCTTTCACACTGAACAAACAGCGGAGGCTGTTTTGGGGCGGTTTGCAGGCGGTATTTTTAGAGCAATAACGCCTGCAAACCGCCCCAGTGTAAAAGGGGTCTAATGCCCCGTACACACGGTCGGACATTGATCGAACATTCCGACAACAAAATCCATGGATTTTTTCCGACGGATGTTGGCTCAAACTTGTCTTGCATACACACGGTCACACAAAGTTGTCAGAAAATCCGATCGTTCTGAACGCGGTGACGTAAAACACGTGCGTCGGGACTATAAACGGGGCAGTGGCCAATAGCTTTCGTCTCTTAATTTATTCTGAGCATGCGTGGCACTTTGTGCGTCGGATTTGTGTACACACGATCGGAATTTCCGACAACGGATTTTGTTGTCGAAAAATTTTATAGCAAGCTCTCAAACTTTGTGTGTTGGAAAATCCGATGGAAAATGTGTGATGGAGCCCACACACAGTCGGAATTTCGGACAACAAGGTCCTATCACACATTTTCCGTCTGGAAAATCCGACCGTGTGTACAGGGCATAAGTCTGTTGTTTTTCAACTTCCTTTAACAGACCGAGCTGTCCAGCAATAGTGGCAGTTAGAAGGTTAAGACAAACTATTTAACACTGACAGGGGTACCTACAATGATCAGCTTTTATTCATTTTTATAAAACCTTTATCCCAAAAGAAAAACAAAACTGTTTCTGTAAGTGCTTAAAGCAGAACTTCACCTAAAAAGGGAAGTTCTGCTTATCCTCCTCCCCCCTCCTCTCTCCTCATTGTAGATTGTTCTTTCTTTTTAGGGTTCAGGTACCTATTTCTGACAGGTATTTGCTCCCACTTCTGCTCTGCTCCCCATCCGCAACCTCCTGGGACACGTCACAGGATCATTGAGAAAGTGCAGCATGTCTCGTGCATGCGCAGTGAGAAGCCAGCCGGGAAACACAGCCAACTTCCCACAGTTAAGATTGTTGCACTGGGGACCTGAAGATGTGGAGTAACTGGCGGCTCCCGCCCACATGCGCGGCTCCCACGGGCATGCACGGCAGTGACGTCATTGCGCCCCCGGACCATTTTTGCAGCCGGACGCGAACCAGAAAGGAAGACAGGGGGTTAGAGTTGCCACCTCATCCCTTTAAACCCGAACACATATGAATTACACAGGTTCTGAGGCTAATTAAATGCAGATAAGGCACCAAGTGAGTTTAATTACCACCTTGAGCAGCCGCAGAACCTGTGTAATTAATATGTGTTCGGGTTTAAAGGGATGAGGTGGCAACCATACAGGGGGTAGATGTCAGCCCTTTCAGCTGCGACAGCGCGGCGCTGGAGGCCTTCCTTCTAGGGTAAGAAATGGGTATTAGTAAAAGGTGGGTACAGTGTAGTCTGCCAACATCCAAATTAGAACATGTATAGTTTGGTTTGCACAGAGTGCATAGAAAAACTCCTTATGGACTTTGGAGGCAAGAAAAACAATGTTACAATGTGTTTATAAAATGTCAATTTTATTAAACAAATAGAAATAAAAAAGGGAAAGTGATCCCTATAAAATAGCATGGTGTAGCATATAGAAAAAAAACATGTAAAATTATGCATGTCTCGTAGCAAAATATCCAAAAAATACTATTGTACCATCTAAGCCATCCATATGCCACCAATGAAGTAGAGGTCGGCCCAGGTCAGTATTAGTGGTCAATCCGAAACATGTTGGACCACTAATACTGACCTGGGCCGACCTCTACTTCATAGGCGGCATATGGATGGCTTAGATGGTACAAGGGTATTTTTGGATATTTTGCTATGAGACATGCATAATTGTACGTTTTTTTTTTTCTATTTGCTACACCATGCTATTTTATAGGGATCACTTTCCCTTTTTATTTCTATTTGTTTAATACAATTTACATTTTATATACACATTGCAACATTGTTTTTCTGCCTGCAAAGTCCATAAGGGGTTTTTCTATGCACTCTGTGCAAACCCAACTATATTCGTTCTAAGGTAAGTCTCTCATAATGTGCTAGTATGCGATGCATACTAGCACATTATGACATTGCCTTGCAGGGGATTTTTTTTTTTTATCAACTGCGGTTTACTACAGCTTTAATGCTCTCTAGGGGAAGGTCAAAAAGGCTCTTTAAGGCCATATTTTTTATGTGTGTGTGTGGGGGGGGGGCACTGTAACATAGAATGTTAGTCTCTCCATGCCTGACATATATCTGCATAGTGTCATTACCGAAAGTGTTCAAGGTGTCCATTCAATGATGTACAGTTAATAGGTATAAATAGGACTTCCCATTGAACGATCTGGTACTTACATTCTCATAATTTGTGTACCACCGGTTAGCAATTGTCAGGTATAAGAATAAAAGGTATATCTTCAACTACATCACCAAAATTGAGAAATGGTCCTCCATGAACACCAATTACCACCCTAATCCCGTCCTGTGATGATATATACCTTCCGTACCTTCTGGAGATGTGAGGCACTTTTCCAGCAAGATAGCTTCCTCCTCCCAGTCCTCGTCCTCCTCCTCTTCGCTCGATTCATGCTCTCTTTTCCCTTCTTTTAGCCAGCCCGGCCTCTTGTCCATCTGAGAAGCTGGAGTTGTGGAATCACTTAGCTTGGCTTTGCCAGTCTCTGACCCATCACAGGTCTTTGTCCTTTTGTGCATTCCCGGGTGTAAAGTCTGTGGTGTGCTGTGCTTTTTGTGACTTTGTGCTGGAAAGAGTCTGTGTTTCTCAGACACAGGGGGTAGTTTTTTGGCACTCTCAGAACCAGTCTGATGCCTAGAGTTCACGTTTGTGTTGGATGAAGAGCTGGAGTGTTGTTCAGGAGGATCTCCATCCAATGACGACCTTATTCTTTTGCAGTTGTCACCTTCTGTGCTATTAAATCCTGACGGACGTTTCTGAACATGATAACATAAACCAAGCAAATCAGTTCAAATGTATAAAGAATTCAAACAATAAAACAGTACATGTAATAAGACCAGGGCTTTTTTTTTCTCAGAGAATAGGTGCTGGAACTCCCACCTTCTGAGTCACTTCTTGTCTCAGCCCCCTACCCACCTCCGAGCAACATCTCTTGGTTCCACCCCCTACCCACCTACCAGCACTGTCTCGTTCAGAGAATACAAAGCCAAGTATGATAATATCACGCTCTGCTAAAGTAATTTGTATGGAAATTGGTAATGATAACAAGAAAGGCAGTACAATAGATCCCCTGCAGCCAGCAGCAATATACCCCCCCCAACAACAATAGGCCCCCCAGCAACATAGGACCCGTGAAACAATATATCACCCCAGCAGCAAGACTAGATCTCCCAGCGGCCAGCATCAATAGACTCTCCAGCAACCAGAAACAATAGACCCCTCCATTAACAGTATATCCCTTCCAGCAGCAGTTGACCCCCCAGCAACATACCCCCCCAGCAACAATAGATCCCCCACCAGCAACAATAGACCTTCCCAGCAATAATAGGCCACCACACAAAAACAGATCCCCTCCAGCAACAATAGATCCCCCAGCAGCATCAGTAGACCCTCCAGGACACCCCAGCACCCCTTGCCATTAGATACATTGGGTCAGTGATGGAGGTGCCAGAACTGCGTTCCCCCACGTTTCCGCTGAAAAAAAGCCCTGAATAAGACCATGGACTATTATTGGCAAGTCATATGTGTGTTGGAAAAAATGCCCCCAAAATGTTACGGAGACATTCCTGCTTTTACCAGGACAACACCTCCACCCTCCCCGAAATCCCTACCTGGAGATTTATAACCACCCCAAGTTGCCAAGGAGGCAATGTGGTGCCTTCTCACTGCCTGTTTTAACCCCATTTTTGCCATACAAATGTGCTGCAACCATGCCATAATCATTATTTGCTTGAATGGGTCGGAATTAAAACATGTTGAATCATTTTTGCTGCGGGCATGAAACGAAGCACTGAGACCACGGCACACAGACACTCCTGTTTGCAGCTTAGAGGACTGTTGGAGGTGCTAAAAAAAGAAAAACTATGTGTTTGTAACCCCCCCCCCCCCACCGCTAACCTACACGAGGCCTAAGGGCTTAGGTTTCAGAATGCTTTATAACCAGAATAACGTGTTGAATGTATTGGTTTCAAAATGGTCTATATATCAAGGAGTGGATAAGGCCCCATGCACACTGAGCATTTAGTGTATAATGTATTTAGGAGTGGGTGGAAGGCACTGGTGCACCGTCCAGCCCCGCTGCCACAGCCTGTAAAACTCTATGGGAGGCTGACAGTTGCTGTGGTTGGACGAAGCTGGATGGTACTAGCGTTTAGGGCGGTATGTGCCCAGGGATTAATGCCCAAAATCTGCGTTCTGGGCATTTATCGCTGTGTGCGTACTGCCCTAAAAACGATAGTACTGCTTGGTGCATCGTCCTTTTACAGAGCTTTAAAGTGATTGTAAAGGTTAAAGAATTCTTTTTAAATAACAAACATGATATACCTACCTGCTCTGTGCAATGGTTTTGTACAGAGCAGCCCCGATCCTTCTTTTCTGGGGTCCCAAATTGGTGTTCATGACTCCGCCCCCATAGCAAGCCACTTGGCCCTGCCCCCGCTCCCTTGTCACTGGATCTGATAATCTGACAGCAGCAGGAGCCAATGGCCAGTGGGGAGGGAGAGAGCAGCACTCTCGGGCGCAGTGCTGGATCGAGATTGGGCTCAGGTAAGTAGGGGGCTAGCAATAGAGGAAGAGAATGCATTAAACGAGATCTAGCCAAAGCTCGTTTTGGCTGTACTTCTCATATGGATCACAGGAATGCAGTTAATGTTGCACTCCTGTGACCCGTTTTGAACAGAGAGTGGGCTGAAGTCCGCTCTCTGCTGACGTCACAGAGTCGGCCTAGGCTTGGCGTCATCACGACCTTGGAGTCTGGGTCCGCCAGATCCCTGGACCAACACCTGGCTCAGCCTCTCAGCAAGCTGCTGAGAGCCTAAGCTGGACGCTCCCCCCCCCACAGCTCAGCGCTCCAGAGAGTGAGGAGGGAGCAGAGCAGAGAGCTGTAGCTGACAGTCACCAGCTCTCTGCTTGGGGAGCTGTGAGAACCGAGCGATCGGCAGTGTTTGATCGCTCGGTTCTCATTGTAGAGGCACCGGGGGACATATGCAGCATTGGACCCATGCTGCATCCACCTAGGTAAGTATGACTAAAAAATAAAAAAAAACATACTTCTCTTTAAAGTTAAAAAAAAAAAAAAAATTATCCTTTACAATCACTTTCTCATGAGGGTTTTACATGTCTGGACAATGCACATGTGCCCTCAGCCAGCACCAAAACACCAAAGTTCATGGGGCCTAAATAATCACCCAATAAAATACCTAATCTTTGTTACATGAAACAGGACAATGCTGGACACTGAAGTAGATTTCTAAATAAAAAATATTTTAGTAAAGGTAATTTATGCTTTGTTTGCACAAAAAGCACTTACACCATCAGGAGGCCTCGTCCGTGCGTTTTGGTGTGAGGATGACAGGCTGTGCTGCGTCTTGTCCCTCTCGGCTGGTGCCTGGCCATTCAGTGATAAGGAAATATTTGGGTGTTTCCTACTGCATGGTGAAATGACAAAAAAAATAAATACACCTCAGATAAAAAAAATAAATATATTATTACTTCTAGACTCATTTTACTGTACTTTACGGTATATCGATGATTTTCAATACATGATCAATAATACCAGTACTTTATTCTCTCTGGGAAATGTATATATCTCACAGAGTGTTAGATCTGATTTTCACATTCGACATTATTACCCGATCCAGATGTCCGGTCAACATAAATACACTTTAATGTAATATTGAATTCATCAGTGTTGGATCAGGGTTGCCATCATCCCTGTAATTTGTATCTGATGTTAAAAGATCTCTTTAGGTGGGACTTTTACAAGGCAACCAAAAATACAAGAACATACTAATATAAAATATCATTTTTTATTAATATCAGATGAGACTCATCACATGAGGAACATGTTTAAAAACAAACAAATTATTCAAATTATTCAAGATATTACACAAAACATCTAAAGAGTGGTGATACCCAAAACTTATGAGTAGCTGTGTGTGAATCCATGGAACTCTACAGGGAAACTGATATCTCTAATGTCTGTAAGTATAGATGTAAGATAACTTTTGATGTAATGCAACATATGGTTGTAAACCATATATTAGGCCTCATGCGCACTGGACCTTATAGTAATGTTAAAAAAATACGCCTGCAGCTTTGCAGTGAGTTTTTCAATGTTTTTGCAATAGCGTTTTTCAGCGTCAGCGGTTTTTAGCACTTTTTTTTTCTCAATGGATTACAAACGTTAAAAACAGGCGAGCCGCGTTTTTCAGCGTTTTTTGACGTTAGAGCGTTTTTACAACTGAAAAAACCCACTAGTTTTGGGGTTTTTTTACAGCCAAAAAACGCCCCAGCCAAAAACAGCTGATAACAGCCTATGTGTGCATGGACACATAAGATAACATGATGGGGAATTTATTAACTGTAGAAAAAAACATCTGAAGCCAAAAACAGCAGCTGTAAAAACGTCCAAAAACTTCCAGTGTGCATGAGGCCTAATGGTGGAATTTTCTAATTTCAGAGTTGTGAATAATATCCCTGAGGAAGATATTCGAAATGGCATTGGATAGCCCGTTCCATGTATTGCTGTCACTGAACTTTGGATCACACAGTTACTCATGGTTTTGGGTATCACCACTCTTCATATGTTTTGTGTAATATCTTGAATAATTTGAACATGTTTGTTTTTAGACATGCGCCTCATGTGAGGAGCTTTTTTAGGCTTAATGTACACGGGACGTATTTACAACCTCTCCTGAACGATTTAACTTGACAGATAGTAACCCACGTTTAAAACGTCCATTTTGCCACGTTTACAAGACCCCGTTTAGCCGCGTTTGCGTTTAGAAGAGTTTGAAAAAAAAAACATTTTTTTTTCGAAATAGCCAAAAATGAAAAACACCTGTAAACGAAACGCGGCTAAATGCGAGTTACCGCTTTTAAAAGTGTTTGGCGCTTGAAATGCCTCTAGACTCTGAACTCATTTTTTTGCTTTCCAAAAAATGCTTCTAAACTCAACTGCCTAGAAATGACTATAAACGACCCTGTGTACATGTACTGATAAGATAACATAGAGGAGTGTTCAGGAGCAGCTGAAAAAAATGCCCCACTGCTCCTAAACGTCCATTTACCAGCAGCAGTGTACATGAGGCCTTAAGGTGATAAGAATAAAAATTGATATTTTATATTAGTATGTTCTTGTATTTTTGGTTGCCTTGTAAAAGTCCCACTTAAAGAGATCTTTTGACATTATACCATAAATACACTTTAAAAACATTAATGCCATGTACACACAACCGTTTTTTTCGTTGGAATAAACTCTGAAGGTTTTTCCAACGGAATTCCGCTGAAACTGTCTTGCCTACACACGATCACACCAAAGTCCGAGCGTCGAGAACGCGGTGACGTACAACACGTACAACGGGACTAGAAAAAGGAGGTTTAATAGCCAGTAGCCAATAGCTGCCGTCTCGTACTTGCTTCAGTTTTTGGTCCGTCGGAACAGCATACAGTCGATCGGTTTTCCCGATAGGAACTGATTCCGAATGAAAGATTTAAAACATGTTCTATTTCTAGGTCCGTCAGAATTTTCGAAAAAAAAAAGTCAGATGAGGCCCACACACGATCGGAATGTCCGATGAAAAGATTCCGTCAGACTTTTTCTGGTGGAAAGTCCGACCGTGTGTACGTGGCATAAGGCTCAGTTTCCACTATTGCAGCACCAAAGTCACGCGATTTTGCCGTGATTTTTTGCTGCGACTTGAAGCAATGCCTGTGTATTCTTGAGGTCTATGGACCTCAAGTCGCATCAAAGTGGGACCAAAGTAGTGCAGGGACTACTTTGAAGTCGCTGTGATTTGAAGTCGCACAGATATGAACAGTACTCATTGGAAATCATGGGTTACGACTTGTCATGCGACTTTTCAGTCCCAAATCGCATGAAAAGTCGCACTAGTGGAAATTGAGCCTTATACTCCTCTCACTCCCGGCCTTCTCATTCCAGCTGGTAATAAAGTTTCAACCTATGATACAGACACACAGTCCAGCTTGTCCTGTGGACATGTGTAGCTAATAAAGATTATTTTATCATTCTTTCAGCTGCCCTAGTAAAACAACATTTAATTGCTATAGACAACACCCTCATTTTCTTTCACAATAGCCTTTTGAGCCAGGTATAACCAGAAATAATTGTATTATCACTATTACTAGTTAGAAAACTGTCCTTCATACCTTGAAAGAATACCTGCTAAGTGCTGCCTCTCCTCTGGAGTATATCCCATCCAGTCCTTCTGTACCTGGCTGTACATGTCTTCTTTCAGGCTATACTTGCCGTCTTTAGGGTTCTGTTGTCCTACCTGGTGTATGTAAGAACAAGTAAATTTAAAGTTGTCTTTGAATTTTTCACTACATGTAGAGGCATATTTATAGAAAAAAAAATGCATAGCTATTTGTCCAGTTAAAAACTGGTACATTTATTTAAAAAGAAAGGAGCGAAATCAAATGTTATCAGGATATTTCCTCAACAAGTCGAATATTATTTGTTCATTAAAAAAATATTTAAAAAAAAAAATATATATATATATATATATATATATATATATATATATATATATATATATATATATATATATATATATTCTATGATCTTCATCTCCATCTAGTGGCCATATGCGATATTTTCTCAACCCACTCTATTTTCTTATGAACGAATAACATTCAAACTGGATGGGAAACAGAATGCGAACGATTTTGCTATATTTGCACAGAATGAATGTACAAGCTGCAAACTTTTTTGTAAATACAACCCACAATGTAAGAGGTGGTTTACCTTCATGTACATTTAAGTTAAAAAAGTTACTCAATTTTAAGCTGAAGATGATTAAACTTATGTCAGAAACGCAAAACTAATACAATAGAATCAGACCACTTCACATTTATTAAAGGAACCTTTATGACTTTTAGGTCAGTGGGAATCCTTACTGAATTGGAAAGGGTCAGTTTGAAAAATGCACATTACATTGGTGATTGATTGGAAGAACCCAATCCGTAGGACTTGTTTACATAAGCATTGCTTTTTGAAGTGTGATCCATGGTGGATCGCTTTTTACAGGGCGTTTGACAAGTGGTGAACGGGTGATCTGTCACCTCCTCGCTGCCTGTTCTACCCCTAAAAGGCCATACTAAAGCACTGCAACTTTATGCATTATTGTGCGGCCCCATTAACTTGAGTGGGTCATGTTCAGTGGGTGGTGCTGATCACTGAACGCACTGGGTATAATAGTTGCTGCGCAACAAAGCAATGTGGCCATTGCAATTATGCAGCAGAAAGGGAATGGTTGTAGAGGAGTTTAAACGCAGTTCAACTTCCTGTTTTTACCCCCCCCCCCCTTCCCCAACCGCAAGTGTAAATGAGCCCTTACAGTAGTGTCAGAATGCCACCCTTATGCCGCATACACAAGATCGGAATTTTTGTCAGAAAAACCTTGGGTGGTTTTTCCGATGGAATTCCGCTTAAGCTTGGCTTGCATACACACGGTCACACAAAAGTTCTCTGAACTTTCGACCGTCAAGAACACGGTGACGTACAACACGTACAACGGCACTAGAAAAGGGAAGTTCCATACGAAGCGGGCCACCCTTTGGGCTCCTTCTGCTAACCCAGACCGAGCGCTTCCGTCTCGTAATTGATTCTGAGCATGTGTGGTTTTTTGCGCGTCAGAATTGCATACAGACGAACGGAATTTCCGATAGGAACTTTTTCCGACAGAAAAATAGAGGACCTGCTCTCAATCTTTTGCTGGCGGAAATTCCGCCAGCAAAAGTCTGATGGAGCATACACACGGTCGGAATTTCCGACCAAAAGATCACATCAGACTTTTGCTGGCGGAATTTCTGATCGTGTGTATCGTGTGTACGCGGCATCCGTTTTTTGATCCGTTATTTTACAAAAAAATGTGACTGAACAAAAAAATGGAACGCCCGCGTGAAACCAGCCTTACCGACAGCTAATATGCAGATAATTTAAGTCATGCTGTTGGCTTTGCCAAGGAAGGTTGGCCCAAACAATTTGCAGACACCATCAAATGGGAGGTAAGTCAGCTGCAGCTCACGGAACCCCAAACAATTTTTGGTGGAACTTCTTGGCTCAATGGAACCCTGGCTGAGGATGGATGTTAGTGAGAATCCAAGAATTGGCCTTCATTGACTGGCATAGCTAAATGATAAATGATAAAATTTAGAGACGGGCATTCTCTCAATCATTTTCTTTCTGACTCAACAATCTCATGCAGTTTCCCTCAATAGCAACTACACTAAGAGATCACTATGAGGCCATTTGTAAATGAGAGTTTGAAAGCCTACAAACTTTACAAGTATCTACTAGTATTCTTTTATTTACACCCTTAGGGATTTTAGCATTGCTCCTTTACGCTACGTTCACAGCAGATGCATTCATTGTAGTACACATTAACCCATGTGTATCCTAGAATTGTCATAGTGACTCCAGCCTGAGTTCACACAGGAGCAATGAGGCAAACCACATGCGATTCAGACAGGGATCGCACCGCATTCCTGGATAAATTGCACGCAATTCTTTGAGCCAGTTTATTTTGTGTGGGCTCACATCGCATCGCAAAGGTATCGGTACTCAGTAACGGCGAGTACATGACCAAAAGTATTGGTGCTTGTACTCGCCAGTAAAAAAAAAAACAGTATCGGTGCAACCATGATCTGTTTCATAATTTTTTGCTGTTTTTCAGCTTTTTCACCTGCATTTATTTATTTATTTTTTTGTTTTTTTTTGTTAGGGGGTTAGGATTAGGGTTAGGGGTTAACGTTAAGGTTAGGGGTTAGGAATAGAAAAATGTTTTAATTTGTTTAATTATTATTATTTAAATATTGCATTTCAGCAGAAAAACTCTCAAAAATGTATGAAAACACTCAAACATGCAAATGATGCGCTTCGATGCATTTCTATGAGGGAAAAAACACTTAAAAATACACCAATCTACCCGATTCAAGCTACAAAAAAAAAGAGCCAAAACTTTTTTGAGCTTCAGGCATTTTGGAGTGGAGATGTGAACTATCTCAGTAGATTCCAGCCAGACATACAGTGTTTGTTGAGAGGGAGCAAAATGCGGCCTGGCCGTCTAGTGCCCAATCAGGAAGGTGTCCAGAAGAGATGCAACCCTACGCTTTCCCTCCTCATCAGGAACCTTTCCCTAGCACTAGTAATGTCCCTCACAAGCTGGGTGACCTGTCCCTACTCTACCAGCTAGCCAAAAGTGCATCAAACTTGGGAGCCAGGGCCTTAAATAGGCTCTGCCTGACCCAAGATGGCCACCAGAGTCATATGGGGTGGCAGCATCCAACTGGATTGCTTTCCCAGTGACCCAGTAAATCATAGAGGTACTGTATTTCTCTTGATTCACTCTTAAGCTACAGGGCTGCTTTGGTTGAGTGCCACCTACAGTGGAGAATTTAGACTGCACCTGCTTAAATTACCACAAGCATGATGCAACTACATCCAATGCATGCAGTTGCAGGTGAATTCCTCCCCTCCCCCCCAAAAAATAAACAACCAGGCATCCAGAATGCAGGAAGTCACTTATGAACTGGTCCTGAAAAGTAATCATTGATTGCTTTTCAAAGTGGTAAAAAAAAAAAAAGCAGCTGCCCGTGTGAACAAGGCCCTAGGCAATAGTGCTAGCTCATTACGCAGCCTTTGAAACTGATACAATTGTTCTAATATTGGATTACAGACATCTCTATGAGAGCCTTTAATATAAAAAAAGATAAAGTTCCTGGATTAAGGACTCGCCTCCACCCCAGCGCTTCTATGCACACAATAAAAGTGAAATCATGTATTGATCGGTCCAGCTTTTTTTCACAATTACCATAAAAACAGTTTGAAGTTATACATTTTCGGGTGTATCCGGTTATTGTGATATTTGCATTTTGGCAGGTTTTCTCAAGCAGCTGGTTGGCTGCTCTCCAGCATTGCCATAGATCCTGTATTTCGTGCTCACAGCATAGTTTAGCTGCAGCTGAACATTTCTCATTTTTCATTGTTTAAAGCTGAACACAGCCTTAACTTAAAAAAAAACAAAATGATTTCAGCTTCAGACACCAAATGACAATGTCTCTTCATACAATCTCTCTCCATCCCACCCAAACGAGGGGATCCACTCAGGAGTCCACCCTGAGCAAGCTTCAGTTTTGGAGGTCACCCGAGAAGATGATGTCACGGCCCCCCACATCAGACATTGCCTGGGGGCGGGGCTACTCAAGGGCTGAGCTCTGGTCCAATCAGCAGAGGATCCCTAAACAGATACCCTCACTGAACTGGAGCAGAATGGAGTGGAAGTGCATTAGGTTTTTTGTTGCTTTTAGACCCCTTTCACACTGAGGTGCTTTTCAGGCACTTTCACGCTAAAAAAAGCGCCTGAAGAGCTCCCGAAAACCTATTTTCATTAAGATCTCTTTCACACTCAGGCGCTTTACACACTGGAGCGGTGCTCTTGCAGGACGGTAAAAAAACTCCTGCTAGCAGCATCTTTGGAGCGGTGAAGGAGCGGTGTATACACCGCTCCTTCACCGCTCCTGCCCATTGAAATCAATGGGGCAGCGCGGCTATACCGCCGGCATAGTGCTGCTGCAGCAGCGCTTTGCAGTGGTTTTGACCCTTTCTCAGCCGCTAGCGGAGGTAAAAGCGTCCCGCTAGCGGGCGAATAGCGCCGCAAAATTGATGGTAAAGCGCCGCTAAAAATAGCGCCGCTTTACCGTCGACGCACCCATCGCCCCATTGAAATAAATGGAAAGCTCTTCAAAAGCGCCTGAAAAGCTCTTCAAAAGTGCTCAGTGTTTTACTGGCAGTTTACAAGCGCCTCAGTGTGAAAGGGGCCTTAGACCCATAGCGTCGGCAGTAAAACGCTGCTATTTTTAGCAGGGGATTTTTATTTATTTCAGCAGGGGATCAAATCCTTTTTTTCCCTCACTGTATAACAGCTTCAACTCTTCCGGGAAGGCTGTTCACAAGGTTTAGGAGCGTGTCCATGAGAATATTTGACCATTCTTCTAGAAGCGCATTTGGGAGGTCAGGCACTGATGTGGATGGGAAGGCCTGGCTCGCAGTCTCCACTCTAATTCATCCCTAAGGTGTTCTAGCGGGTTGAGGTCAGGACTCTGTGAAGGCCAATCAAGTTCCTCAACCCCAAACTCGCTCATCCATGTCTTTATGGACCTTGCTTTGTGCACTGGTCTAAATGATTTGGTGGAGGGGGGATTATGGTGTGGGGTTGTTTTTCAGGGGTTGGACTTGTCCCCTTAGTCCCAGTGAAGGGAACTCTTAAGGCGTCAGCATACCAAGACATTTGGACATTTCATGGTCCCAACTTTGTGAGAAAGTTTGAGGATGGCCCCTTCCTGTTCCAACATGACTGCGCACCAAAGGATCCAACGTTGTCCTCCTGCGATCAGCTAATTAGGTGCAGCACCATTTTGGTGCTCCTCAATCATTAGAGGCCAACTGGCTCATTTGAGTTCAACCAGCCAGCTTTCAATGATGCGCAATAGCTCCATTCACCGGCCTCTGTGGATCCCTACTCCTGTAGGATGCTGAAGGAGCAGGGATATGGCATTTTTACTTAGGGGAGAATAGTGGCAGAGGCATTCACATTTTTAGATGTATATCCCAAGTACTCAGTTGAACTAAAATAATGCACTTTATTGTGATTGACAATATATATATATATATATAAACCATCCAGACATGACAATGATGCTGGAGCTTTAATAAAATAAAACAAGCTGACAATATAATACGTCTCAATGCCTCTTTTGTGTATTGTGACTCTCTGAAGACCCACTCCTTACTCTTACCATCCATCTTATTATTAACTGTACATTTGACATACCAATAATTAATGAGCATGACTACAGCACTGATTGCTTCTCAAGAGACTAGTAGTTTTCTGCTATACAACTCCGCCTAGAAACACAACTGTATCCCTTTAAGGAAAATGGTAACCAAAAATATTTTAACCACTTGCCGCCCGCCATATAGCAGAATGATGGCAAAGTGGTTTCAATATCCTGACTGGGCGTCATATGACGCCCTTTAGGATATTGAGCCACTGCGCGCCCCCCATCAGTGCTGCATATCAGTGCCACCCATCAGTGCTGCATATCAGTGCCACCCATCAGTGCTGCCTACCAGTGCCCATCAGTGCCGCATATCAGTGCCCATCGTCAGTGCCCGCTCATTGGTGCCACCTCATCGGTGCCGCCTTATCAGTGCCTGTCAGTGCCGCCCTATCAGTGCCCATCAGTGAAAGAAAAAACTTACTTATTTACAACATTTTTAAACAGAAACAAAAGCAAAACTTATTTTTTTCAAAATTTTTGGTCTTTGTTTATTTGTTTCGCAAAAAATAAAAACCGCAGAGGTGATCAAATACCACCAAAAGAAAGCTCTATTTGTGGGAACGAAATGATAAAAATTTAGTTTGGGTACAGTGTTGGATGACCGCGCAATGGTCATTCAAACTGCGACAACGCTGAAAGCTGAAAATTGGTCTGGGCAGGAAGGTGTATAAGTGCCTGGTATTGAAGTGGTTAAACTAAAACGTGATAAAAAAATTGTACGATTAATGACACATTTCCACTCATTTAGGGGTAACTGGAGGGCTGGACATGCCATAGAGATCTGTAGTTTTACCACATTTAAGAGTAACCAGTATATATATATATATATATATATATATATATATATATATATATATATATATATATATATATATATATGTGCAAACTTCTGGACCTACTGAGGTTCTATGCAAGCTGCTTCCCTTCTGCACACTGAACACAGGGGCTGATAGCTCAGAGTCACTGCCTGTATGTTTTCAATGAATAAAAGGCATTCTCTGATTGGATGAGGTGGAGAGGAGAGTCATTGATGTCATGATATCCACCTAGTCCATCAGATAATGCCTTGCGTTCATTAAAAATACAAGACATTCTATAAATGATGGCAGTGTTGATCAAGCCACCGCCTGTCCAGTATAGCAGCTGTTCGCATAGAGCATGAGGATCACGACCATCACTGTAGTAGAACCAACTACTACAGTGATTATTGGCTTTCCCAGCAGTGCCTCGGGTATAATAAATGCATACTTACATTGTGCCAAGCTGGACCAATATAAATATACTATACAAAGATTCCTGGAGTTCGGCTTTAATCCTTTCATGACTAAGCCTATTTTTGAAATTTGGTGTTTACAAGTTAAAATCCGTATTTTTTGCTAGAAAATTACTTAGAACCCCCAAATATTATATATATTTTTTTAGCAGAGAATCTACAGAATAAAATGGCGATTGTTGCAATATTTTTTATCACACGGTATTTGTGCAGCGGTGTTTTAAACGCAAATTTTTGGAAAAGTGACACTTTCATGAATTTTAAAAAATCCAAACAGTAAAGTTACCCCAATTTTTTTGTATAATGTGAAAGATGATGTTACGCCGAGTAAATAGATACCAAACATGTCACCCTTTATAATTGCACGCACTCGGGGAATGGCGACGAACTACGGTACCTTTGAATTTCCATAGGCGACGCTTTAAAAAATTTTTTACGGTTACCAGGTTTGAGCTACAGAGGAGGTCTAGGGCTAGAATTATTGCTCTCGCTCTGACGATCGCGGTGATACCTCACATGTGTGGTTTGAACACCGTTTACATATGCGGGCGCGACTTCCGTATGCGTTTTCTTCGCTGCGCGAGCTCGCGGGGACAGGGGCACTTTAAACATTTTTTTTTTTTATTTATTTTATTTATTTTTGTACTTTATAAATTGTGTTTAAAATTTTTTTTTTTTTTTTTTTTACTTTTATTGCTGTCACAAGCAATGTAAACATCCCTTGTGACAGTAATAGGTGGTGACAGGTACTCTTTATGGAGGGATCGGGGGTCTAAAAGACCCCCCATCCCTCCTTTACACTTCAAAGTATTCAGATCGCCGAAAACGGCGATTCTGAATACTGTGTACTTTTTTAAATTCGGCGCCATTGGCAGCCGAGTAAACGGGAAGTGACGTCATGACGTCGCTTCCGCATTTACAAGAAGGCTGGAACGAAGCCGCTCGCAGCTTCGTTCCAGTCCGCCCCCAGCCGCCGAATGGACACCGGGCCTCCCGATCGCACGGGAGGCCCGGTAACAGCGGCGGGAGGGGGGGGATGTCCCCTCCCGCTCCTCCGGTATAACAGCCGAGCGGCTTTTAGCCGCATCGGTTGTTATACACGGGTAGCCGATCGCCCGCTGTAAACAACGGTACCGGGATGATGCCTGCAGCTGCGGGCATCATCCCGGTATAACCCCGGAAAGCCGAGTACGCATATCTGCGTACGGTCGGGGGGAAGGGGTTAAAGGGTACGTTCACCTTTTCATGAAAAATGAAAAGGTGAACAAGCTCTAAACAACCTGGTTGACCTCTGGACCCAGCTGTACATAGTGGTCGTGATGCCCCGTACTGCCAGTGTATTGGTTTGTACACCACAATATACAGCCTCAGAGTGAGTATCCATCATAATGTTCACAATGGCAAGCACTCATTGGTCAGTGCAGCCACATGACTGTGCTGATCAATGAGAAGTGCATATGAGGCTTCTTATTCCAGTATGGTGTTCTTGGAGAAAGAAGTGCCTTCTCATTGGTCAGTGTGGTCATAAAGTTGTGACTTGTGGTTTTATGGACTGCTACTGGCGCATCACAGCTGCTATGTACAGTGGGATCCGGAGGGTTGGCCAGGATATTTGAACTTAGTTCACCTTTTCAATTTTCATGAAAAGGTGAACTTACCCTTTAATTCACACCTAACCCTCCATGACAATGTTTGTTATTCCATACATTTTTTTATCCTTTTTTTAACCTATGAGTGCCCATCAGTGCCACATACCAGTGCCACCTATCAGTGCCCATCAGTGCCACTTATCAGTGCCCATCAGTGCCGCCTATCAGTGCCCATCATCAGTGCCCATCAGTGCCACCTCATCAGTGCCACCTCATTGGTGCCACCTCATCGGTGCCCGTCAGTGCAGCCATATCAGTGCCCGTCATTGAAGAAGAAAACGTACTTATTTACAAAAAGTTTTAACAGAAACAAAGAAAAACTTGTTTTTTTTCAAAATATTCGGTCTTTTTTTATTTGTTGCGCAAAAAATAAAAACCGCAGAGGTGATCAAATACCACCAAAAGAAAGCTCTATTTGTGGGAACAAAATGATAAAAAATTTGTTTGGGTACAGTGTAGCATGACCGCGCAATTGTCATTCAAATTGCGACAGCGCTGAAAGCTGAAAATTGGCCTGGGCGGGAAGGTGTCTAAGTGCCTGGTATTAAAGTGGTTAAGCACTGCAAGATATTTAGCTATATTCCATGCAATATGCTTGTAATCTATATATCTTTTTGCTGAACCTTTCATTTTGGAAGGAAATGTAACCAGTGTATTGAAGTGCTTTGTTCAGTAAATTTGTTCATGTAAAACTCAATAAAAACCTATTGTAACAGAAAGGGGCTCACTATTCGTAAGGACATACCACATCCAGCGCAGACAACAGTTCTGCCTGATCTCTGGGGAAGGTGTTGGATTTTTCTAGGCGCAGAATGAGGTCGTGTTTTCGGTACGGTTTCAAGGCTAGCAGTTGGATAAGCCACTCCTGCAGTGGTCTTCGTTCACCATTAACCCGGTTACACTTTTTGGCCGCTGGTGTTAGAAATACAGGTGGACGGTGACAAGATGGGGAACCCTCTGTATTGGACTCCACGCTCATTTTGCTTGGGATCTTGACACATTTACCTACAAAAAAAAAAAAAACACAGTTTGAATATAGAGTACATAGAGCTGGGGAAATACCACTATGAGTTGTGAGTGACTCTCATCCAAGAGGTTGAGTCTAGGGTGAAGCAGGTTTGAGTTGGCCATATACTAAGCAATTTATGCAATCTGTGCGCACTCTTCTTTAGATTTGCAAAAACTATGTAATATGAAGACAAACCTAAAACAATATATTCCATTTGTACTGCCATTTGTAACCATTCAGGCAGCCCATTGTACCTTTATCCAAAAATAGCCCATGCAATACCATTATGCCAAGTACACATGAGCGGACTTCTCGTGGGACTGAACTCCGAAGGACTTTTCGATGGAGTTCTGACAGAGTGCCAACGAAACGGACTTGCCTATACAAGATCCCACCAAAGTCCGATCATTTCGAACGCGATGACGTACACCGGACTAAAACAAGGAAGTTGATAGCCAGTAGCCAATAGCTGCCCTTGCGTCGTTTTTGGTCCGTCGGACTAGCATACAGACTGACGTTTTTTTCGATAGGAATCGAGTTGTCGGAAAGATTTATAACATGTTCTATTTCTAAGGTCCATCAGATTTTTCAACAGAAAAGGTCCAATGAAGCCCACACATGATCGGAATGTCTGACGGATTAGTTCCGTTGGACCTTTTCTGCTGGAAAGTTCGGTTGTGTGTATGCTGCATAACATGCCCCTAAACCATAAGGATGAGCACCACCTAGTGGCTCAGGAGCAAGCACTGTCTTTCTCGGTTCGGTAAAAAGGACAACCCTTGCTCCTGTACCACTAGGAGACACTCATCGTTGAGGCTGCCCGTCCTGGAAAGAAGACAGGATGGAGCTTGGAAAAGTGTTAGGTGGTTTTGGGGCAGGTTTCACTCATTGCAGAAATGGCCTACAGGTATATAAAGTGGATTAAAAAGTATATATTATTCGCTGATTCGTTTAGGTTGTATAATGGTATATTTAGGGACTGCATAGGGTATTTTTTGCTAAAGGTGAACTAACTCTTTAATAGTTGTTGGTGGATGAAAAGGAAATTGTACAATCAGACTGTATCATGCATGGCCAGTTTTAAACAGGCATATAATAATATAATCTAGATATCATCCATATGGAAGGTATTAATTACAGTGCCTTGAAAAAGTATTCATACCCCGTGAGATTTTCCACATTTTGTCATGTTACAACCAAAAACGTAAATGTATTTTATTGGGATTTCATGTGACAGACCAACACAAAGTGGCAAATAATTGAGAAGTAGAAGGAAAATGATAAATGGTTTTCAAAATTGTTTACAAATAAATATCTGAAAAGTGTAGCGTACATTTGTATTCAGCCCCCTTTACACTGATACCCCTAAAATCTAGTGGAAACAATTACCTTCAGAAGTCACCGAAATAGTCCACCTGTGTGTAATTTAATCTCAGTATAAATACAGCTGTTCTTTGAAGCCCTCAGAGGTTTGTTAGAAAACATTAGTGAACAAACAGCATCATGAAGGCCAATGAACACACCAGACAGGTCAGGGATAAAGTTGTGGAGAAGTTTACACCGGGGTTAGGTTATAAAAAAATATCCCAAGCTTTGAACATCTCACGGAGCACTGTTCATTCCATCATCTGAAAGTGGAAAGAGTATGACACAACTGCAAACCTACCAAGACATGACAATCCACCTAAACTGACAGGCCGGGCAAGGAGAGCATTAATCAGAGAAGCAGCCAAGAGGCCCATGGTAACTCTGGAGGAGCTGCAGAGATTCACAGCTCAGGTGGGAGAATTTGTCCAGGACAACTATTAGTCATGCACTCCATAAATCTGGCCTTTATGGAAGAGTGGCAAGAAGAAAGCTATTGTTGAAAGAAAGCTAAAAGAAGTCCCATTTGCAGTTTTCGAGCCATGTGAGGGACACAGCAAACATGTGGAAGAAGGTGCTCGGGTCAGTTGAGACCAAAATTGAACTTTTTGGCCTAAAAGCAAAACGCTATGTGTGGACAACTGAACATCACCCTGAACACACCATCCCCACCGTAAAACATGGTGGTGGCAGAATCATGTTGTGGGGATACTTTTCTTCAGCAGGGACAGGGAAGCTGGTCAGAGTTTATGGGAAGATGGATGGAGCTAAATACAGGGCAAACTTAGAAGAAAACCTGTTAAGAATCTGCAAAAGACTTGAGACTGGGGCGGAGGTTCACCCTCCAGCAGGATAATGACCCTAGCCAGAGCTACAATGGAATGGTTTATATCAAAGCATATTCATGTGTTAGAATGGCCCAGTCAAAGTCCAGACCTAAATCCAATTGAGAATCTGTAGCAAGACTTGAAAATTGCTGTTCACAGAAGCTCTCCATCCAATCTGACAGAGCTTGAGCTATTTTGCAAAGAGGAATGGGCAAAAATGTCACTCTCTAGGTGTGCAAAAGCTGGTAGAGACATCCCCAAAAGACTTGAAGCTGTAATTGTAGCAAAAGGTGGTTCTACAAAGTATTGATTTAGGGGGGCTGAATACAAATGCACGCCACACTTTTCACATATTTATTTGTAAAAAATTTTGCAAACCATTTATCATTTTCCTTCCACTTCAGAATTATGTGGCACTTTGTGTTGGTCTATCACATAAAATCCCAATAAAATACATTTACGTTTTTGGCTGTAACATGACAAAATGTGGAAAATTTCAAGGGGTGTGAATACTTTTTCAAGACACTGTAGTTCCATTTTAAGATGAGGTCACAGACATGATATTTACAGGTATCTACAGTTGTCTATTGTTTAGTACAAAGCAGAACTAGCTTCTTTACAAGGATTGAGAGCACTCAAACCTCCCCCCACCCCAATCCAATCAAAATGGCACACGGCTCGCTGCATGGCAAGGCTCCCGCAAGCGACACAGCAATTCACACATTAGAGAAATGTCAGCACATAGCAACTGTACTTCCATTATTGTTTTTATAACAATATGGCATTTCGGACGGTAAGGCGTTACCCACATGAGCAGCCAAAACACGTTAGCTTTACTGTCATGTTTGGACTGTCAGTGCTGTTGCAGTAAAACAATAATTGCGGATCATTTACCATGCGCGGGCATTTCTCTACTAGTTTCTTGACTTGTCCTATGGCCAAAATCAAAATGTGAACATTTCCCACAACACTCAATAAATGTATAAAGGGAATAGAACAGGATAAATATTCTGTTTACAAAAAAGATTAAATTGGTGTCTCTATTTAGCAGAAGGGTGTTGTATCTTCCCTACCCATCAAATGACACAACCTTTAGGGGTTTTCAGCCGTCTGAGAATACCAGACATTAATAACACACCTTATTTATCAAACTGTTACCAAACGCCAATCAAATTTAAATCTGCAAAGGAAAAGGCAGATAATGAAAGTCTGATTCTATCTGGTGGGAATTCGAGATAAAAGCACCACACCAAAATGTCATCGCCCAGATACAAATTTATTCCAAGGTAAAATGAAATAAAATCTGTCACATAGCTAATGGGTTTCGGGGCTCAACACTCCTCCTTCATCAGGACTAAAGAACAAACAACACAACATAAACAATATAATATACACTGAGAACCCAAAAATACAAACATCTACCACTCAACATACACGCAAACTACATTTATACAAAGCATGCAACTCACAACTATGATTATGGCGACTACTGCAAAACAATTTGAATCATTTGTTCTCATAGTGATAGAAATGGTTATGCCGGTAGAAGTGATACTGATTTCACACAACGGCACCGCATTCATTTTATTGAATTTAATATAATTATAGTATTTTATGGAATGATACATGATTACATCATAAGATATAATTTTATCAATTAGCATCATTGACACTAATTTCTTGGAATGATTATACAAAGATATAAGCATATTAATTTAGGTATATTATGTCAGTTATTAATATTTTTGATAATTTTATCTTCTCAATAAATCTGCTATTTACTTTTAATTTATTGAAATTGGTACTTTTGTGCTAGTTGGATTTACCCATAAGACTTATTTCTATTATATTGAGTATTAGTATAATAGATATTTTAACTACTTTTTAGATTAGATCAACTTATAATTATTAGTGGTTTGTATTTTTATATTCTCCGTGCATTTGTATTGTTTATTTTATGTTGCTTGCTCTTTATCCCTGATGAAAGGGAAGTGTTAAGCCTTAAAACACGTTGGCTTTGTGGCAACATTTATACAATCTTACCTTGGAATAAATTTGTTTCTGGATGATAAAGTTTAGGTGTGATGCTTCCAAAGCTGGCCATAGACTGATGGAAATCCCTGATGAACTGGCTGAATTTCGATCTGTGTGTGGCCTCCCCCAGACAAGCTGGACATTTTCCAGCAGATCGATGGGTGCAGCCAATTTTGTGTAAATAGAGGAATTGTTTTGTTTTTTCCATTCAGCCAGAAATTAACCATGTATGGTCAGCTTATCTCAAGTTCCCCCAAACCAGGAACATGGTAGAGGTGCTTGAGTGTGGAAATGCTGATAGACCTAAGAATCCAGACATCCTCGTCAAAAACCCCAATGCTTCTATATCATTAGGATAATTATAAAGTTTCAGCACTATCCTTACAAATTTCTTTCTGATTTTATGTGGTGGCAGTAGGAAAATGCAGACAATTCTCTCTGCAAAAATGTTGGTATATTAGGACAAATGTCGTAACATCAACTTTATGTAATGAATCAATCCTTTGGCACACCCAGACATATTCATCATTTTATCCCATGTTGGTTTTGTGTTGGAAAGGCAGGGACGCCTGTTCTAATCTGGCTGTATCTCACACATCTCAATCAGCCCCAACACTCTCACTTTTCACAGTATGTACAACTAGAGCATGTTACAACCTAACCCCAGCAAAGCTTTCCCTGATCCATCTCTTTGACATATCCTTTGTTCAACTCTTCAGACCAGCTAAACTCGTTCTTCATGGTCAAGTTCTGCCTACTGGAACCCACACTGCACCCACTGTTAGTAATAAGTCTTAATAATACCTGTGTTTTCAGAATGTTTATCAACAGGAGAAAGCTTTCCATTCCGCTGTGGATCTACCCAATCTATTTCCACGCCTTGAAATTAGGAGTGTTCTTAAAGTGCAACCATAAGCAAAATAAGAGCAAACACAGGCAAAATAAAACCCAAGACATTTGTGATGCAGTCTATCCTCGGCATTAACACACCCATTTTTGTTTTTATGCTTCCTGAGTCCCTCTGCAACCTAGTTTTTTTTTTGTCAAATAAAGGTTTATTTAAGGCATTTTCAGAGAATAACAAGAAACGAGATAACAGTTTGATATACAAAACCATGTAAAATGTTACATTGTAGTAAAAAACAGTGCCAAGGATAAACATTCAGGCAATAGACCAGGGGTACGAGGCCCCTTTTGGCGGCACTCGACTCCCTCCCTATCAGCAGAGCAGGGACGTGTCAGTGAGACACTAATGGATTCCAATTTCAGAGTTCCCCACACCGCACTGAGGGGGAGGCAAATGTGCCCCCACACATTGTAAAAGATGGGAAACATTGTTTGGTTCTCTAACTTTGCTGTAGCTGTGATCGTCAGCTTCTGTGTCGGATTTTGACGAGTTCTGCTAGGAGGGGAGGTCCCTGTTTCCAGGAGGAGGAGGAGAACTGTCATTGGCCACTGTTAAAACCAATCACAGTCCTGCTAGCCCCGCCCACCATCTGGAGGAAGATGAGTCGCTTGATTGCTACTACCAATCTCAGAAAGAAGGGATTTCACTGTGATTGAGAAAACTCCAATCAGGTGACAGTTTGTGGAATTACTGTTGAGCTTCTGGGAACTTTGTTGAAATTATTCCTGAACCTTTGTGTCACTTACTACTGAACCCCTCTGCATTCTGTGTCCCTTTAAGCCACAGCCAGTATTCAGCGCAATGAAAATCAAACCCAACCACTTTTTCTCAGCTGCAGGGGCCCAAGTGGTGGAACAGATGAGCAGAGGGGGTTCAGTGTTGGGCCAGATGAGAAGAGAGTTACAGTGGTGGGAGAGATGAGCAGGAGGGTACAGAGGTGGGGCAGAGGAAAAAGGAGGTACATTGGTGGGACAGATGAGCAAGGGATTACAACGGTGGGGCAGAGGAGTAGGGGGGGAACGGAGGTGGGGCAGATGTGCAGAGGAGAAAGGAGGTACATCGGTGAAACACATAAACAGGGGGTTACAGTGGTGCGGCAGAAGAGCAGGGGGAACAGAGGTGGGACAGATGTGCAGGAGGTACAGTCGTGGGGCAGATGAGAAAGCAAGTTACAGTGGTGGGGCAGATAAGAAAGGGGGTTACAGTGGTGGGGCAGATGAGCAGAAAAGTTCAGTGTTAGGACAGATGAGAAGATGGTTCAGTGGTGGGGAACATGTGCATGGAGGTACAGTGGTGGGACAGAAGAAAAGGGTGGTGAAGTTGCAGGAATTGGGGCTGATCTGAGGCGTGAGAGAGCAGGATGTTAATTTCTCACTACTAAAGTAGTTTACATAGTTTACAGCATTTACTTTATAAAAAATCCTTTTCGTGATTGAGAGTGTGAAGTTGACATTTTTTTGTTATAAAATCAGCACGCTCAATTTCCTTGAAAACATTTTTCCGCACACTGTGCTCAAAAGGTTGCCTACCCCTGCAATAGACCATAGAAAGCACATTTGTACCTGTGGTA
Organism: Aquarana catesbeiana; assembly: GCF_042186555.1. Classification (NCBI taxonomy): domain Eukaryota; kingdom Metazoa; phylum Chordata; class Amphibia; order Anura; family Ranidae; genus Aquarana; species Aquarana catesbeiana. The sequence continues at coordinate 52,866,153 of NC_133326.1, read as the reverse complement.
AATAGAAGCCTACACCTTTACCAAGGAAATGACTACAATCGTATAAGAATGAATCATTAAGAAAAAAAAGAAGGGAAATAAGTAAAAGAAGAAAGCTTAACTAAACAATACCAATAAGAGATGTGACACGCGGCCAGGCTGTTATGTTTTGGAAGTGGTCATTTAAGTGCAGATATACAGTATAGTCAACCAGAAATAGGAACTAGTTTGGGGGGTATTGTAAAGGGAGTGAACTTAGGCAGAGGAAGGACTAGCTGATCGCTGATGTAAGTCTAGAAAGCCCCTGGGGGGGGGGGGCAAGTACTAAAAAACAAATAAAATTAAATAAAAAGAAATAAAAAGAAAAACAATCAGTATATCCGATTCACTTAGAGACTATAGCTTGGAAGGCAGCGGAGTCGCTATAAGCCCTCCAAGCCGGTCCAAGTAGTGCGAATTTTCTCTAGGTCTGCGCTATCTTCCACCACGAGTGTCTCCATTGCTGTAATGTAATTGAGTATCTGGGTCCATTCAAGGATATGAGTAGGTTCAGTATTTTTACAGTGCCTGGAGATAGCAACACGCGTGGCCCCGCAACCTAGATTTATTTGTTGATTCTGTCAGATGTTATTTTTCCACTTCCCTTAACTGGGTGACAATGCTGTCCGCTCTGGAGTGAAATGCTACGGCAATGTTGTCACCCTGTATATAGGGTAGTCGTAGATGGACAGGGAGTATTTTTAATATACTTTAAAGCAGAACTTAACTGTATCTCTGCACCACAAACTTAAAGTGTTACTAAACCCAGTAATATGAAAATAGTTCACCCCCCCCACAGTGCCCACAGCTTATAAATCATCTTTTTACATTAAAATATTGCCACTATATACCTTTTTTGATGATCTGTATACCACGGTTACATGATAAACTGCACAGTTTCTCTAGTGCTGAGAGTTCAGGAAGGAGGAGATTTCCACTGCAGTCTGAATACACGCCCACATATGTGATGTCATGTGACCTGGCTAGCTCTGATCAACAAGTAAATGTTCTCTCTAGCGTAAAAAGACACAACTGAGCATATGCAGGTCGGCTACCCTGCCCGTGTTAGCTGGCCTTCCCCAGATAGACAGTGCAGGAGGGAAGGATCTGTGCATACAGGATAAAACAGCCTTTTTACACAATGCAGAGGATTAACTCCTTAAGTTCCACAGTGAGTATAACAAGCATGCTATGCTGCATATACAGACTGATTTTACTATTGTGGGTTAAGTAACACTTTAAAAAAATGTAAATAATTTTTAATATTCAGTGCAAACTCGCCCATCCATCCATGTCTCTATGTTTTATTTTGTTGAGAAATCACTTTAAACCCCCCCCCCCCCCTAGCATTTCTAGCCACAGCCATCTTGAGTACAGGCAGATGATTCATGCAGCATTTGCTGCCTGCAATCTCTTAGCTCAGGCATGCAGGCAGGAGGGCATGCTTAAAGTGGAACTTTACTCTCCCAATCAACATTGATTATTTTAAATCCTTATTCTGCTAGCATTAGTAAATAGATAGGAAAGCATATTATGTACTTGTTTTAATTTTTTTTTTTACATTTCTTCAGTTACTTCCTGTTTTCCTGCCTAGGCAAATTATGTCATACATTCCAGAAGTCTTCAGGAGGGGAGGAGAGAAGGAGGGGTTTTCTCAGCTAAGCACACTCTCCTATTTGCATACTTGAGCAAAGGGCAGGAAGTAAATACTACATGAATCATTTGCCCTTACTCAAGATGGCCACGGCCAGAAAAGCTAGGGGGGAGATTTTCAATGCGATTTCTCAGCAAAATAAAGCACGGAGACATTGATGGATGGGGGAGTTTGCTTTGAATAATAAAAATGAATTAAATCACTTTTTTTGGTTTGTGGTGCTCACATGCAGTGAAGATCCCCTTTACCAATAAAGAAAAATAGGCATTATAAACGCTTTAAAGTCTCTAGCCATATTTCATACAATAATAAAGTGAATTTTTAAGAAATGAAAAAACGTGTGTGTTCCACATGCATGTTCACACTCTGTTACAGATGAGTGTCCTGTGCTTCTCATAGATTGTATATTTTTCACATTCCTCCACCACTGGGCCAAGCTGTAATCCACCAGCGATTCCAATAAGAAATGCTCACTCATCAAATGGCGATTACCCCTTATAAATAAAAAGGTCAGTATTTGTCTAAAACTCGCCCCTTTTTAACAAATGAAAACACCAAGCTCCTCATTCACTCCCTTGTTATCTCTCGCTTTGACTATTGCAACTCCCTTCTCATTGGCCTGCCTCTCCATAGGCTATCCCCTCTTCAGTCTATCATGAATGCTGCTGCCAGACTTATCCACCTTACCAACCACTCAGTGTCTGCCAACCCTCTCCTCCAATCCCTACACTGGCTCCCAATCACCCAGCGAATTAAATTCAAAATACTAACCACAACATACAAAGCCATTCACAACTCTGCCCCGAGCTACATCACTAATCTTGTCTCCAAATATCACCCAAATTATCCTCTCCGCTCTTCTCACGACCTCCTACTCTCAAGCTCTCTCATAGCCTCCTCCCATGCTCGTCTCCAGGATTTCTCCAGAGCCTCTCCCATCCTCTGGAACTCGCTATCTCCACTGGTCCGGCTATCCCCTGCTCTTGCTACCTTCAGGCGATCCCTGAAAACTCATCTCTTCAGGAAAGCCTATCACGTCTCCAACTAATCTCCTACCACTTCCATCATCTTATTCCCCACAGTTACAACCTTTTGTACCATCTGCCCCACCCTATTAGATTGTAAGCTCTTCTGAGCAGGGTCCTCTTAATCCTCTTGTATTTTATTGTATTGTAACTGTATTGTCTCCTTTTATATTGTAAAGCGCTGCGCAAACTGTTGGCACTATATAAATCCTGTATAATAATAATAATAATGTGGAAGAAACCACTCCACTCTGCTTCCAGCATATCATTCATGAGCGCCACCTGAGGCCCCTGCCTCAATTGGCGACAGGGCCCTGTAAATTCAAATATTAAAGTAAAAAATATATAACATTAATACTACTTTAAAGTGTATATAAAGCCAATGTTTTTGTCTTGCTTGTGTTTGCTTTAAATTAGACTACGGAAAGGTTAAAAATATCAAGTTTTTATGCTGTCTGTGATTTCTCTTTACTTCCTGTCCCAGATATTACAGTATAACTAAAGGTAAAACTTTTATTTATTTTTTATTTTTTTAGTTTTGGATAGAGTGGAGAGAAATGAGAACACTCCTTAGGGAATTTAACTATCCCCATTTGTCCCATGTACTGTTATCATTAAAACTGAAAGGCAAAGAAAATTCCACATTTTGTTTTGTTCCCAGAACAGTAATAGGGAAATCTTCCAATTTGGACACTAGTTCTGGTGAACTAGATGGAGCCCAATGGATTCCCCTAATCTGCAGGGATTTCCTCTCATTTCCTGCTATGGCAATGGGACAGGAAGTGAAGGTAAATCTCCACAATAGAACACAGATGGCATAAAAAAAACTGACAGGGATTATAATCCTCCCATACTCTATCCAAAACAAAAAAGTTTTGCCTATAGTTCTTAGTTAGAGATGGGCTATAGTTGCCTATATTTCTTAGTTAGAGATGGGCTATAGTTGCCTATAGTTCTTTAGTTAGAGATGGGCTATAGTTGTCTATAGTTCTTTAGTTAGAGATGGGCTATAGTTGCCTATAGTTCTTTAGTTAGAGATGGGCTATAGTTGCCTATATTTCTTAGTTAGAGATGGGCTATAGTTGCCTATATTTCTTAGTTAGAGATGGGCTATAGTTGCCTATAGTTCTTAGACTAGTTAGAGATGGGCTATAGTTGCCTATAGTTCTTAGTTAGAGATGGGCTTTAGTTGCCTATAGTTCTTTAGTTAGAGGTGGGCTATAGTTGCCTATAGTTCTTTAGTTAGAGATGGGCTATAGTTGCCTATAGTTCTTTAGTTAGAGATGGGCTTCAAGCAATACAGTCTGGTCAAGAACCAACTTTAGCATGTGATTGGACAATGAAGGAGCATAAGCATACAAATGAGGTCTCCCCTTCGTAAGTATGTGCCATGCAAAGCAAGAGAGCCCTAAATGGCTCCTAGTGCTATGGTGCAGAGAATGAATAAAATTGATATTGAAGTAGATCAACGGTACTTTAGTTCTATGTGAAGATAAATTTCATGAATTTTAATGAATATCTGGAGTTCTAAATGAAAAACACGGATGTTTTAAAAGTTTTAAATGAAAGTATGGATGGTTATCAGCACTGCTCTAGTTAGTCTATAATTACAGCCCTAGGTGGTTGTTATACCTCATTTATCTACAACGTAAAGTAAAAGGCTTTTAGCCGTTAAAGACTACTGTGAATAATCCTTACAAGAAAGTGTGCATTATAAAAACTTACTCATGCAAAAATTCAGGAGAAGATTAAATAAAAAGAACCTCCGATTTAATAAAGCCAAGGCAAGGGATGTTTTAAGGTGGGACCAGGATCTGTCAGTGGAAAAATGACAGCCTGTCCTCAGAAACTGGGTCACCTAGTCTATTACTCAGGGTGTGACAGACCTATGCTCGGTTCTAGACACACACACACCAAAAAAAAAAAACGATTGTGACATACATGTGGGTTGTCTTCTCAGCTCTTTTAAAATAAAAATGTAATTTTACTAGGCAGGTATTACCCGTGGCAGAAAACAGCTGAGTCTATGAAAAGTAGGACATACAGTATGTGAGCCATAGATGTAGATTGTACCCAGAAGTCACATAATTGGACACAAACTGGATTTGTTCATAATAATAGTATAAAAAAAAGCTGAAAATAGTATGAAAAAGCAGAATATCGTGTCCTCATAGAATTATTAGAGATATCAGAGCAGACATTGCAGGCTTGCTTTTGAAGGTGAGGGCTCCATGGCTGCAACCCTGATTCTTGTTTCACTACTTTGTGATTGACTTACAAGGAGGTGCGTGTCAGGAACCCCCAAACTTGCAGGCTACATGGCTGATCTAGGGATCTGAATTGTGGTGTTCATACCTCCACCCTGTAGATGTCACTGTTTATAGTTGTTACAACTAGAATACTTTCTATACTGTACAAGTTGGATCCAGTTCCTATTCCTGTCATTATATAGTTATTATATATTCTCGGATGCCTGAATTTGTTAATAAACCGTTTTCTAACTACTATGCCTTACAGACTCTAGGTCACAAGAATGGCAACCTTTTCCCTTGGTGCTCATAGACCATTGTATGTCTGATCCTATCCAATTTGAAGAAAACACATGACGGCAAATTATTAATTTCTGCTCTCAAGAATTTACTGCAGTGCAACACTTTTATAAATGTGCATTAAAACATGGGCATAAGTGTGATAGACCCCTCCGGCCACCAGAATAAAGTCAGAATAAAAAGATATCAACCAGGTTAAAAAAAAGATTATTTGATAATCCACTGTCCCCCATTTATCAGGGATGGAAGCACAGTACAGGCCCTCACATACTGTAGATACTCATGCTCATAGGATCTTACCAATATCTATCAGCTAGTTCCCTGTATTTGTCTTATACATTAAGCTATATCTCTTATTTTTCTTATATAGTCTCCCAAACAATTGTATCTAAAGTATAAGTTTTTTTTTGTCTTTAGTATTAGATAGATTAGTTAAAGGTTAAAACCTCTGTAATTTTTTTTTTTGCTGGCTTAAAGCGGAACTAAACCCTCCTATTATTTACAGCCAAGGAAGCTGCCATCTTAGCCTCTTTTTGATTTACAGTTGCCATGGTGCTGCACATATGGTCAGTTATGACACCAGCCATTTGATGGCTTGACAAATCGGTTGAGACAAGAAATTGTGACCGTTATCTTTAATGGCATGTCTTGAATGTACCTGTTTTAGGAAAAGTGTTAAATAAATTTTGGAACTCCAACCATCGATTTCACGGTATCAAAAAAACAGCATGCCTGGCATGCTAATTGTCACATTTGCTTGTGCACTCAACAAACTGTCAAACCATTAAATAGCCGATGTTATAACTGATCACATGTGCAGCACCGTGGCAGTTGCAGAAGCTAAGATGGCAGCTTCCTTTGGCTGAAAAGGATAGGAAGGTTTAGTTCTGCTATACGTTTGATTGGGGAGATAGGAAGGAAATCTCACCAAAAAGGGGGAAACCCTTCTAGAGGGTTGTCCCCTCATCTCCTGTACTATATTGTATTTCTGTCCCAATGACAGTTATCACTAAAACAAATACAAAGTTTCAATGTTCTCAGTGGAGACAACAATAGTGAACAACAGTAAAAATCAGTCTGTATATGCAGTAAAGCATGCTTGTTATACTCACTGTGGAACCTAAGGGGTTAATCCTCTGCATTGTGTAAAAAGGCTGTTTGAGCCTGTCTTCTCTGATCCTCCCCTTCTTCCACTGTCCCCAATCCATCTCCTGATAGAACAGAGCCTAGGGGGCACTCTGCACGTGCTCACTTTGATGTGTATTGCTAGAGAGTTTTTTTCTTTTTCTTGGGAGGGTGCATGTGATCAGCACAGGGACAACCAGCACTGTCCAGGCAGAGGGTCAGGGGTCCTGCAGCCCCATAGGACAGTCAGAGGAGAATGAAAATTCCTCCTACAATCTTTAACCAGACACTGATAGAATTCATAACACTGCTATATACTGCTGATGAGAAAAGGTATTTAGCCGTGTATATTTACTAAAATAATTGGATTTTCATGTTTTGTGTACTGTGGGAGACCAGCTATAGTGAATGCAGAGTCCTGGGTTTAGGAAAACTTTAAATTGCTCTGCAACTACAAGATACATATGCTCTTAGCTTTGCACTGGGCTACACTTAAAATGGAGAAGGATCTATTTATTCTGTGTGGGAGTGTGTTGAGAGCCCAATCATTTTAAGGGGGCTCACTAACCCAACCTGCCTATTTAGTGCATTGCATCTTTTACTGTTCTAAAGAAAGTTTTGGCTGAAATACACTTTAAGCAGCAGGTGAGGAAGTACAAAAGCAGGAGAGCCGAAAGATGCAAACAAAGCTAAAAGTGAAATTCGTCTGTAATAAGACAACTTTAATCCATGGAACATGTAAGGTCAATAAAAATGATGGAGCTATAATAGCCACCAAATCAGATTCATGTTTTTGGTCTGACCCTTAATTATTCCCAAGGTCTAATAGTATTTTTTATGTAGTGGGATACAGGGCTGAGAGAAAAACCATTTAACAATTACAAGGGTGCTTACTATAGTCAGCCTTTATTCACTTATGTAAAACCTTTATACCGAAAGGAAAAAAAAAAACTGTTTTGGTAAGCCGAGGCACCTAATTTTAACACAAAAAACTGGTAAAACTTATTGACTCGAGTATAAGCCTAGGGTGAGAAATGCAGCAGCTACTGTAAGTGCAAAAGAGGGTCCACAGTGCCCATTTGCAGCCTCACTGTGCCCATTTGCAGCCTCACTGTGCCCATTTGCAGCCTCACTGTGCCCATTTGCAGCCTCGCTGTGCTCATCTGCATGCCTCACTGTGCATTCTGCAGCCTCATGTACCTGATCTCCAGAACACCGGCGCTGTGACATGCAGTCTAGTCGGCGGCCATCCAGTGTAACAAACCCCCGTCTCCTCCTCGTCCTCGTTCGTGACGGAACACTGATTCAGTTTCCCAGCAGTGGGTCAGAGTTCCGCCTATCACGGACGAGGACGAGGAGAAGGCGGGGTTTTGTTACACTGGACGGCCGCCGACTAGACTCCATGTGACAGCGCCGGGAGATCAGGTGCATGAGGCTGCTGATGGGCACAGTGAGGCAGGGAAACTCGAGTATAAGCCGAGGGGGGCTTTTTCAGCACAAAAAAATGTGCTGAAAAACTTGGCATATACCCAAGTATTTATGGTAATTGTTTTATACGTCTTATCTGGAATTAAGCTTTAATATGTATGTCAATTTTATCTAAATCCGCTAGTCCATCTGACACTACCTTCTCCCCAAACTGACAATGCTGCTGTCCAAGGATGTCTACGTTACTCCTCCATACAGAGTGGGGACATCCTAAGACAGGAACTATGTTACTGGCCATATCACTAGGTAAAAATAAAGGAAAAAAGCCTGCTAAAACTAATGCAGCCACCACATTTGAGGACTAGTAAGCTGCAATATATATTTTTTTTGTATTTGGTTTTAAAGCTGCTTTAAAAAAAAACTGACCATCTGAAAATGCTTGTTTTCTGGTTGCCATGCTAGTACTCTTGCTTCATTACTTTGAGTCACTAAATTGGAATACATATATAGATCAGGAATACTTCCTTTGAGCATTACCAGGTGGGATTTTCTGTATCTCTTTACAAGAAGAAGACTGAGGCAAAGTTCTATAGCCCATTATAAGCCATTCATGTTTTAGATTTAGGTGGATAATTATCTCCTACAGATTCAGAGGAGGTTTAGCAATGACAGTTCTTACTGTAGGAATTTAAAATTGTAAGCTTACAGCAGCTGAGGAATAAAGGTAATACTTGGAAATGTATATTTCAAACCACATAAATTCCTCTTTACTACAGGACAAATGTGCACAAAAATACATCTGTGCCTGTGAGGATGATAATTAGGATCCTCTGCACCTGCATTCCTTGAACTTTTTCCAATGGCGGAACCCTTTAAAAGTGTGAAAAATCTTAAGGTACCCCAGTCAACGTAAATGGTGCTTATCAATGGGTGACCTGAGCCTGGGACAATGCACACAACCTGTCTTGATAAAATTAACTTCATATCAAAAGCCCCTCTTCAGATCAGAGGACCCCCAACATCATGTCAGAGTCCCCCCATCATGTCAGAGGGCCCCCCCCATTACATCACAGTCCTCCCATCATGTCAGAGGTCCCCCCATCATGTCAGAAGTTCCTACAACATGCCAGAGTTTCCCCATCAGATTCCTCATATCCGCCGAGCACCCCAATTAAACGGTCCCCTCTTCACATCTGAGCCCTACCTTTTGGCTCCAGCAACACAGCAGAGGTGGTCTTGAGAAGCCAGACTTTTGTCCTCTGGGAAATGCTGGGGGCAGCCCTGCATGCCGACTGCCCTGGATCAGCGTTATGAGTTGCAATGGGATGGACAGGCCAGCCGCCAACACCATAGCAATGAATGACATCATGGGCACTGTCCTAGAGCATCCTTGGTTGTTATGGTGCTGGTGGCTGGCCCGCCATGATGCTGATGGCAACTTATGATGCTGATTTAGTGCACACTGGGTCTCGTATTTACGGCACCCTGCTTGAGAAGCACTGCTCTACCCATATGATTTAGGTCCTGCTTTAGAGCGACAGGAAACCATTTCAGATGAATCTCTGTTTTTGGAGTGAACTTACACTGCAATAGCTTTGAATGTTAGTCCACAATGCTGTAATTTTTTTGACAAATGAAAATGGTCACCTTATTGTAAATCCTCTGTTTTACATATAATACATCACTGATTACTTCTACCTATAGTTTTTTTATATAAAACAAGAATGCGGCTCAGATACTGATGTGGCAGTGCAATGTATTCTCCTTTACAACATGCAAAATGGTCTACTCTGGTACAGTTCCACTTTAAGGGCAGCAATGACTGATCTGAAAGTTATTTGATTCCGTTTTTTTTTTTTTTTTCTGTTGCCAAGCTTTTCGAAAGAATCCTTTCATGCAGAAGCAGAATACTGATATAGACAAACATGCTAATTGGGCCCTGAAAAGAGTAATTAGGGAGCAAGTGGAGGTGGGAGTAGACTGAGCCAGCTAGAGGCTTGTTAGCTAATTCTCAGAAAGCAGGTGCAGTCAGCTAAACCCCCAATGTCACCCAGGTGAAACGCCCCTCTGAGGACGGGAGGCATAGAAGAACACTTTAACAGAGCATAACAAGGTGCGCCATTCATAGACCAAACCATGAATACACTTCAAACCTAACACTCATTATTTAGATGTTTTTAGGGAAGACAATATATAATTTTGTCTGAACATACAATTCCCAGGACCCAATATAATCCATATTATTTCCTTCCATAAAGGAGCATGAAAATCTTATTTTAGCAGCCATGGCTTTGACATAATTTGAGTTTGTGTCAGTTTTAGGCCTCGTGCACATGTGTATAATGTAAAATCTGGCCTATTTCTGCACACAGGGATCCCAAGTGCTGCGTACAGCCACCCACAGACAAAAATGGTGGTGCATGGCTGTGCACAGGTATGTAAACCCATGTATAGGCTTACCTTTATATAGGCTATCCCATCTTCGAAACACCATGAATGGTGCTAGACTCATCCACCTTAGCAACTGTTCAGTGTCTGCTACCCCTGTCTGCTGATCCCTCCACTGGTGACTGCTCTCCCAACAAATTTAAATTCAAAATACTAAGAACTTACAAAGCCATCCACCAGTTACATCATTAACCTAGTCTCAAAATACCAATCTAATCATTCTCTTCGTTCCCCCCCTAAGACCTCCTGCTCTCTAGCTACCTTCTCACCCCTCCCATGCTCCCTTGCAGGACTTCTCACAAGCCTCTCCCTACTCCTATGTCCGACAATCCCCTACTCCCCTACTGTCCACTTTTAGATGATCCATGAAAACCCTTCACTTCTATTTTTATTTTCACCATCAGCTTATCCCTCACAGTTATTACCTTCTGTATCTCTTGACCCTCCCTCTTAGTTTGTAAGCTCTAAAGAGCAGGGCCCTCTGATTCCTACTGTATTGAATTGTATTGCAATCGTACTATCTGCCCTTGTGTTGTAAAGCGCTGCATAAACGGTTGGCGCTATAGAAATCCTGTAAATAATAATAATTCCCTGAACATTGAAAGTCTGCATTCAAAGAATATGTCTGTATACTATGCCTGGGATAAGTGAGTACTGGCGTATATCCGCATACAGCCCTGCATAGTCATTTATGTTTATGGGCGGCTGTACACAGAACCCAGGCTTCCTGGGCAGAGAAATTGCCAGATTTTATATTGTACATGGCCTCATACGCCTGTGCGCATGAGGCTAATGCCGCGTACACACGATTGGACTTTCCACCAACAAAACCGTGGATTTTTGTTCGAAGGTTGTTGGCTCAAACTTGTCTTGCATACACACGGTCACACAAATGTTGGCCAACAATTATAATGGTGGGAACACGGTGACGTACAAGACGTACGACAAGCCGAGAAATAGGAAGTTCAATAGCCAGTGTGGTTCCTTCTGCTTGATTCCGAGCATGCGTGAACTTTTGTGCGACGGACTTGTGTAAATACGATCAGACTTTCCGACAACAAAGTTTTGTTGGCGGAAAATTTGAGAACCTGCTATTAAACATTTGTTGCCGGAAAGTCCGACACCAAATGTTTGATGGAGCATACACACAGTCGGACTTTCCGACAACAAGCTCACATCCAACATTTCCCGTCAGAAAATCCGACCGCGTGTACGCGGCATTAGAGTGCATGAAATACATTTCTGGAGAGCTCTTTAGACAATTCCCAACAAAATTACAGTACCTGAAAAAATATTATGTTAGCAGTATAGTATAAAGCAATCTTATAGTGTAATAATCTTACTGGTGTTGATTTACAGACATATAGATTGTTCACTTGGCAAGGCAATTTTCCCTTAGCTTAGGAAATGTGAAAATTTCCTTTACAAAGAATACCCTGTTAAAAACAGCATTTTTGCCCGCACATGAGTTCATTTGTGAAGTTAAGGGAATATTCCTTTGCAAAGGAAAATTCCCGTGCAAAGTGAACTATTTCCCTTTAGTAAATCAACCCTACTGCAGAAACAACCCATTATTTTCCATTACAACTAATTACAAGTTGGAATGCCTACCAAGAACTACATTTTAAGAGAATTTTAGTCTAAACAAAAACAATTGTATAGTTCCAAATAATAGAGCAGTTCAGATCTCTAACTATAACCTGTAGTTATAGTTAGAGATATATAACCTGTCTCCAAAAAAATGTGCTGTCTGAGCAGCTTTGACATCATTTGGAGTCAGCAGAAGCCAAGCTGTGTGTCTGTACCCAGGCCTATCTACTGACCGCGATGACTCGTCCAGGACGATGTGCCTCCTAACTAGGGATGGGCGAACGGTTCGGCCATGAGCATAAGTTCGGGCCGAACTTTGGTTGTTCGGCAAACAACGAACATTATGCGGTGTTCACGTCAAATTTGAAAGCTGCAGAACACCGTTAAAGTCTATGGGACACTAACATGAAAAACCAAACGTGCTTACTTTAAAGGCTTATATGCACGTTATTGTCATAAAAAGTGTTTGGGGACTCGGATCCTGCCACGTGACGTCAGAGGAAGGCGGGGTTGCCCGTTTACGTCACCGAGTGGCCCCGCCCTCAGCTATATAACAGCTGTCACCAAGAAGAAGCGTCACTTGGCGGGAGCCTCCCATGGAGGCAGAGCTATTGTGGCTTCTTTTTTTCTTTTTTCAGATCGTTGGTGGCGTGAGATGGATCTACAACGCGGGACATTTTTATTTTTTATCTTTTAATAAAGGACTTGTCCCAAAGTGTCTCCTGTCTTTTTTACAATTTTTGACACTTTTTTTGTGAAATGGTAGGGGTACAATGTACCCGTTATCAATTCACATGGGGGGGGAGGTCGGGATCTGGGGGTCCCCTTGTTAAAGGGGGCTTCCAGATTCCAATAAGCCCCCGCCTGCATACCCCCACAACTACCAGGCAAGGGTTGTGGGGATGAGGCCCTTGTCCCCATCAACATGGGGACAAGGTGCTTTGGGGGGCTACTCCAAAGCACCCTCCCCATGTTGAGGGCATGTGGTCTGGTACGGTTCAGGAGGGCACTCTCTAGTCCCCCTCTCTTTTCATGTGGTCTGCCAGGTTGCGTGCTTGGATAAGGGTCTGGTATGGATTTTGGGGGGGACCCCTACACCACTTTTTTTTCATTTGGCGCAGGGTTCCCCTTAATTTCCATACCAGACCTGAAGAGCCTGGCATGGATTTTGGGGTGACCCCCACGCAATTTTTTTTTCTAATTTTTGGTTCAGGGTTCCCCTTAATATTCATACCAGACCCAAAGGGCCTAGTAATGGACTGGGGGGGGGGGAACCATGCTGTTTTTTTCAATGAGTTTTATCTATATTGTAGAGACCCGACAATTCATTACGGCCACGATCAGTTTTAAATTACTTTTTTCCTTTAGCCCCCGTTCACACCTATGCGAATCAGATGCGGATTACACCGCAACCAATTCGCAGGACATTTTAAAATACATTCATATGAATGTATCTGGTTCACATATGTGCGTTGCATTCGCACTGCACATTGCACAAAAAACGTGTGCGTTTTCTGGGCATTGCGGTGCGAATTACAAGCCCAGTATCTTCTATGGGAACGCATCTGATTCGCAGATGCATTGCGTTCTGAACATGGATTTTCTCCTTCTCCTCACTACACCTCCCACCTCTCCCCCCCTCTTCCTCCCCCTCTTCCTGCTCACTGATCCGCAGCTGAAACGCAGATGAACCTTTGAACAACAGATTTTTATCTTCCCAGTGAAACCTGAGCTTCAATTCGCACTGCACATGTGTGAACCCAGGCTTAGAAATGCAATTTTGCTGCGGTACTGTTCTAAACAAAGGAAAACTGCACCACATTACAGGCATACTATAGACACCCCCCAGGTACAATATTTAAAGGAATATTTCATTTTTATTGTTTCACTTTAAGCATTAAAAAAAATCACTGCTCCCGAAAAAACGTCCGTTTTTAAAACATTTTTTTGCGTTGATACATGTCCCCTGGGGCAGGACCCAGGTCCCCAAACACTTTTTATGACGATAACTTGCATATAAGCCTTTAAAATGAGCACTTTTGATTTTTCATGTACGTGTCCCATAGACTTTAACAGTGTTCGCTCGTCCGAATTTTCTGCCTGTTCGTATTTTCTGGTGCGAACCGAACCGGGGGGGGGGGGGGTGTTCTGCTCATCCTTACTCCTAACTTAATTTCCAACATCCAGTCTTTATTTTTTAATTCCCCAACAAATTGGATGTTAAAAGTGAAGGTGGTGTGCTCCCGCAATGTTCGAACAGTCATTAATATTATATTCATACTCATTTTCTGGGGTGGGCTGAGAGAACGGGTGCTGCAGCAACAGCCAGCTGGAAACTGGTAACATCACAGTTCAACATACACTATATTTTCAAAAGCATTCCTCCCACCCCTGTGATCTCTATCTCGCTCTATCTCTATAAATATAAATATATATATATATATATATATATATATATATATATATATATATATATATATATATGTACACACACACACATACATTATATTGTCAAAAGTATTGGGACACCAGCCTTTACACGCACATGGCATCCCAGTCTTAGTCCGGAAAGTTCAAGATTGAGTTGGCCCACCCTTTGCAGCTATAATGTTTGATCATTCTTCCAAAAGCGCATTTGTGAGGTCAGGCACTGATGTTGGATGGGAAGGCCTGCCTCACAGTCTCTGCATTAATTCACCCCAAAGGTGTTCTATCAGGTTAAGGTCACGACTTTCTTTGTGTAGGCCAGTCAAGTTCCTTCACCCCAAACTTGCTCATCCATGTCTTTATGGATCTTGCTTTGTGCACTGGTGCGCAGTCACGTTGGAACAGGAAGGGGCCATCCCCAAACTGTTCCCACAAAGTTGGGAGCATGAAATTGTCCAAAATGTCTTGGTATGCTGATGCCTTAAGAGTTCCACTCACTGGAACTAAGGGGCCAACCCCTGAAAAACAACCCCACACCATAATCCCCCTCCACCAAATGATTTGGACCAGTGCGCAAAGCAAGGTCCAAAGCCAGATGTATGTCGACCCTCAATGTTTGAGCCTTGTCCAGAATGCTAAAGCTGGCAATAATACACTGAGGAGAAGCTCAATGTTATACATAAAATATACAGTATAGAGCGCATAGTATGTGAATGAATATTGGGGTAAAATAGTAAAGCTTGAGTTCCCCTAACAAGCTCATGCAAGTCCTTGTCCAACAACAGCTTCCTGCATTCCCACTACAACAGGATTTTTAGCAAGGAAACTGCGAGTTAAATGGAAAAAAGTCTTAAAGAATCCTCCATCCATGCTAAACGGCACAGATGGATGAAAATCCGGCTGCGGGATATTGTATTCTGACAACCAGCACCAGCCGAATGTTCAGCCGGCAATTCTCCACCAACCTCCTTTGATTTTTCCTTTGATCTTTTTTTAAATTAAAGAATGTAGGGAAAAAGTGTGCTGACAAAGCCACCCACAGAGCAAATTTCAACCAGTTTATCAGTAACGGTGAGATTTACTATGGAAGTCATCTTCCTAGAAAAACAAGTAATTATCACTGAGCCCAGATCACTGGGAGTCATTGAAGCAATGCAATATATAGCTGTTCAATTTTTATCAAAGATCACAACCAGAAGAGACATCTGGTTTTTACCTAGCTGTAGTTGTTCAAGAATGGCTACAATTGTATGCATCACTCTGTTTAAGCCAGTTCCACCCAAAAATGGAACTTCCACTTACCGTGTTCCTCCCCCCCTCCGGTGTGACATTTGGCACCTTTCAGGGGGGACGGGGGAGCAGATACCAGTCTAATACCGGTATCTGCTCCCACTTCCGTTGATAGAATCTGCGACGATCTACGCCATGTCCGGCCCCTCCTCCACTCCCCCCCCCCCCCCCGCTGTCTTCTGGGAGACACACAGGTCCCAGAAGACAGCAGGGACCAGTCAGAACACGCAGCGTGACTCGCGTCTGCGCAGTAGGGAACCAGGCTGTGAAGCAGCAAGGCTTCACTTCCTGATTCCCTTACTGAAGATGGTGGCGCCTCCACCCGGAGCCGAGGGACGGGTCAGCTTTGGGTGAGGACATCACGGGCACCCTGGACAGGTAAGTGTCCATATTTGAAGTCAGCAGCTGCAGTATTTGTAGCTGCTGACTTTTATTTTTTTAATTTTTTTTTGCGGAACTCCACTTTAAAGTGTATGTACAGACAAAACCAAAAAAATGTCTTCTGCCTGTGCCCCGCTTGTTAATTCCCCCCTTATTTTATGTTCAGAAGATGCAGCAGAAAGCAGGAAAAAACCTTACCAAAGTTAGGGAAATTCCTGTCTGAGAATTAGTCACTAACATTTTGGATTTCCTCTTATTTTTTGTCTCTACGACAATGACCACCAGCACAAATAGGGGGGGGGGGGGTGTACTTAGTAGGGGTACAGACAACAAAAAACTTGAAAGATAATATAAACCTCTCTATCCATAACTAAAAAAGTTTTGCCCTTACATATGCTTTAAAGTACATGTGACCCCTCACCATGTAAATGAACCTATTCAGTTTAAAATAGAAATAAAAGGCAAAACATGTGTGTGTATATATATATATATATATATATATATATATATATATATATATATATATATATATATATATATATATATATAAAACATTATAAATACCTTTTTTTTATAAGTGATCGCATAATCTCTGTTCTCAGCTGCATAAGGATTTTAGGGAGCTGGGAGGAGGAGAAACAGAAGTACACTGGGATTTCCAAGTGAATGGCTGTGCAGGGGGGGCATGTCAGCACAAGTCTGATCATTGGAGCAGAGCAGGTTGAGTTCACGCACAGCCAGAACACTGACCATGGTGTGCTCTCATGCCAAGTGTGGTCAGGTTTTAATAGGAAAGCAGAGTGACTGGTAGGAACACCAGGGATTTCACACAAAGGAAGCAATACAAAGAGAACTGGATACTTTTCTATAAGTACATGGTACCGCAGTCACATATCAGGAATATGAAATGTTGGGTTTACATGCTACTGTGTCTCTTCATCGTCTAGGTATATGTATTCTTCTCACTCTACTTAAAGTCGGCTAGATAAATCCATTTATATCAGGTTTCTATGTGTGGTGCATACCTTGTTTTACACATTTACATCAAATAATTACTAATGTTTAGCTACCTAATTACAGTGACAAAGTGGAGAATCACACCCTGTTCTCAGGGCTACCCTATTGCATTCTTAGGGCTGGTGACCTAGTCACACTGACCTCTGCCTCTTGTCTTTTTAGCAAACTGACATGGCATCCCAGTCTTAGTCTATTGAGTTGGCCCACCCTTTGCAGCTATAACCGCTTCAACTCTTCTGGGAAGGATGTCCACAAGGTTTAGGAGTGTGTCTATGGGAATGTTTGACCATTCTTCCAGAAGCGCATTTGTGAGGTCTTTATGAACCTTTCTTTGTGCACTGGTCCAAATCATTTGGTGGAGGGGGGGATTATGGTGTGGGGTTGTCTTTCAGGGGTTGGGCTTGGCCCCTTAGTTCCAGTGAAGGGAACTCTTAAGGCATCAGCTTACCAAGACAATTTGGACAATTTCATGCTCCCAACTTTGTGGGAACAGTTTGGGGATGGTCCCTTCCTGTTCCAACATGACTGCGCACCAGTGTACAAAGCAAGGTCCATAAAGACATGGATGAGCAAGTTTAGGGTGGAGGAACTTGACTGGCCTACACAGAGTCCTGACTTCAACTTGATAGAACACCTTTGGGATGAATCAGAGTGAAGACTGCGAGTCAGGCCTTCTTATCTAACATCAGTGTCTGAATTCATAAATGCGCTTCTGGAAGAATGGTCAAACATTCCCATAGACACTCCTCAACCTTGTGGACAGTTTTCCTAGAAGAGTTGAAGCTGTTATAGCCGCAAAGGTTGGGCCAACTCAATTTTGAACCCTATGGACTAAGACTGGGATAACATTAAAGAAAAACGCTACTGCGTGTAAAGGCAGGCGTCCCAATACTTTTGACAATATTATATATATATATATATATATATATATATATATATATATATATATATATATATATATATATATATATATATATATATATTTATATATTATAGTTATAGAGATAGATAGAGCGATAGAGAAAGAGATCACAGGGGTGGGAGGAATGCCTCACTCTTCCTTGGGGCTGCAAACATCTATCAGATGCTAAAAAAGCCTAACACATATTCCTAAGGAGCTTCTAGGAAATGTTTTACATCAGCAGTTAAATGTGTTGGGAGCGATCACAGCCTGCAGCTATTCCACTGCATGAAGGTTCAGTTCAGCCTAATGGCAGTCAGTCCTTCTTGGAAGGTGAAACTTGTGTTGATGGTCATTCACAGTGTACAGGCAGAATATGTCTTGATTGCTGCCTCATAAATGAGTCATTAGCTCTAAGGATGAATGCAAAGAGTGTAAACATGCATAGACCATATGGACCGCAATCACCCGGCCCTTGTAGCAAACACATCTTTATCAGATCATGCAGAATCTTTATTGCTCACGTCTCCTGGATCATCAGGGTGGCTACACAGTCATTCATATGAAAAAGAACTGCAGTTTAAGCAAATATGTTTCTATATTTCCTAAGGCCCCTTTCACACTACTGCGACTTCAAAGTCGCACGTTTTTGCCACAGTTTTACAGCCGCAATTTTGCTACGATTTCAGGGAATGCCTGTGTAAAGTTGAAGTCTATGGACCTTAAAGAGGAAGTAAACCCTGATGAGTTTACTTCCTCTTTGTTTCCCTGCAAAGCTAAAGCATAATGGGCTACTATGCATCACATAGTAGCCCATTATGTGTCACTTACCTGACAAGGGAGCCTGCGATGTTACCGCTGTCCCTTCTCCAACGAAGTGTCCATCTTCTTTCCGGGTATTGCGGCTCCTGCGCTGTGATTGGCTGGAGCCGTGATGACGTCACTCCCGTGCATGCGCATTGGTGTTGCCACTAACGGCATGATCACCGTCAGAGACGGCACGCTCAGTGCGCCTGCGCGCCATTGTCTACAGCGCATGCGCCATACACGTCGGTGCCTGTTTTTTGGAAATATCTCCTAAACCATGTAGGCTTAGGAGATATTTCTTGCACCTACAGGTAAGCCTTAATCTAGGTTTACATGTAGGTAAAAATGGTCTTTAAGGGTTTACAACCACTTTAACTCACATCAAAGTCGGACCAAAGTAGTACAGGGACTACTTTGAAGTCTCACCGATATGAATGGTACTCATTGGAAATCATGGGGTATGACTTGTCATGTGACTTTGCAGACCCAAGTCGCAGGACAAGTCGCACAAGTGTGAAAGGGGCCTAACTGTAGAACTGTTCGATATCTAAATATACCTGTAGGTAATTTTGTTTCAGTTTGTGAACCTGTGTCGGAGGTAGGGGTGGGGTAACTTTATGTAAATGATTTTGATGATGATTTTGATTAGGATTGCATGGATACCGTTTTTTTTTTTTTACGAAGGGAAGCCCCTTTGTGGGTAGACTTGAAATCTGCTTATATTGCCCCCATCAATATATAATCTCTCCCCTGGACCCCTCCTGCCTCTCGCCCACTCACCATTAGCCCCTTTTTAAAACACACCCTAAAAATATGGAATTCTGGTAAATACTAGGGTTGCACCGAAGCAGGTTTTTTACCGGTGAGTACGAGCACGGATTTGTTCCGTTAAGTACTTGCCGATACCTTTGCAGTGCGATTTGAGCCCATACAAAACAAATGGGCTCAAATCCCACTGTCTGATGTGATCCACCACCGCATAAAATGCACGCTTACCGGAGGGCAAGCTTTAGCAAGCCTGTATGATTGGTCAATGTCTGGACATCAATCCAGCTGCAGCACCCCTCTGTGGTTACACCAAAGGCAAGCCAGGATATCTCAGTTCAATGGATATACGGGCAGGCAGCAATCAGAGACCCAGGAAAATGGAGAGAAGCTCACCATAGTGTGAATCAGTATAACAAAGGTTTATTAAAAATAAAATTGCATTTACATGGAACTGCAGATAAAAACATCCATAGAAAAATTGCCGGCCGGCTTGCAGACACCCGTCCGCATACGAGGTACACCCCGATGATGTCAGCACGTCAACCTCCCGACATACGTTTCGTTTCAAAAAGACGTTGTCTGGGGATCACAACTCACATGTTAAAAGTACATCATGTATCTTGCATGTCAAATCCAAAACCACAACCGCTTGCAGTGCTCACAGAGCTGGAGGAGATGTAGGAAGTTCCCGGGACTCCTGTAGATATAGGGCGGAAGTGAAGTCAGCTGGGGGGGCAAATCGCCTATACACCTCCCCCAGCCCTGTGGGCACTGCAAAAGGGAGTGGTTTTGGATTTGACATGCAAGATATATTATGTACTTTTAACATGTGAGTTGTGATAAAACATTTTAATAAACTGTGTGTTTACCCATTGCTGGATTTAAATGCTGCTTTCCTTGTCTTTCTATACTGGGATCACACAGGAGTGGTGGGGGAAAATCACATGTGATTCGCACAGGTATCGCACCGCATTCCTGTTCAAATCGCATGCAATTCTTTGCAGTGCGATTTGAGCCTATTCAATTTGTATGGGCTCAAAATGCACCCAAATGTATCGTTATCGGGAGCATTTGCACGAGTTCAAGTACTCTGTATCGGTGCAACCCTAATTTTGATATCTCACTCCAGACAACCAGCATCATTTTTGTGTGCCTTTTCGTTGGTTTCACAGTTCTGTTTTTTTGTTTTTTTTCCAGCCAGAAAATGTGTCTGACAAAAAATGCTGATAACAGCCTGAGTGTGTATGGACACATAGGATAACATGCTGGGGAGTTTACTGGCTACAGAAAAAAAACACCTGAAGCCAAAAACAGCAGCTATAAAAATGTCCAATGTGCATGTAGAAATCTGTAGCTGTAGAATGAGTTTTTCAGCGTTTTTGCAGTAGTGCTCTTAACGTTTTTTAGTTGTACCGTTTTATAGCTTTTTTTTAACAAACTATACCCCCTCAAAGGCTTATGGCTTAAAAAACGCTGATAAACGCAGAATAGCCATGTTTTTCAGCGGTTAGCGATTTTAAGATTTTATCAGTGTGCATGAGGCCTTACTGCTGCTGTTTTTGGCTTCAGGCGTTTTTTTTCTGCAGTCAATAAATTCCCCAGCATGTTATCATATGTGTCCATGCACACATAGGCTGTTATCAGCAGTTTTTGGCAGGAGCCTTTTCTGGCTGGAAAAAAATCCCAAGAACTAGTGGGTTAGTGGGTTTTAAGAGGAGTTTTTCAGCTGTAAAAATTCTCTAAGCTTAAAAATCCTGAAAAACGCTGAAAAACTCAACTATTCTGCATTTATTCAGCGTTTTTGAGCCACAAGCATTTGAAGGAGTATAGTTTTGTTACAAAAAAGCAATAAAACGCTAAACCTAAAAAACGGTAAAAACGCTACTGCAAAAACGCAGCAAAACTCATTCTACAGCTACACCTTTGCTATAGCTAACGCTACTGGCTTTTTATAACGTCCAGTGTGCATGAAGCCTTAGTGTCGAGTCGCATACACACGATCGGACTTTCCGATGGGAAATGATGACAGGCTGTTGGCGGAAAATCCGACCATGTGTCCATCGGACAATTGTTGTTGGATTTTCCGCAGACAAATGTTGGATCACAGGTTTTACAATTTTCTGCGGACAAATGTGTGTTGACGGATTTTCCGAGCGTGTGTACACAAGTCCGTCGGACAAAAGTCCAAAGTACAAACACGCATGCTCTGAAGCAGGAACGAGCCAGAAGCGGTCGGTCTTGTAAACTAGCGCTTGTAATGGAGGATTAACATTTGTGACTTGGCAAATTATGAAATCTCGAAATGCAGCGCATGATTCTCTTCTTCTTTAATGGGATAATAATGAAGTTGCTTTGCTGGTGATACTGATGGAGTTAATGCAAACAAATTTTCAAAGGCTTTTTTTTTCTAGTGATATCAAGAATAATATTATTATGCTTATTTTTTTTTTTTTTTTTTGGTGCAAGTTACCATAACACCATTATCCCGTAGTTTTTAAGATCAAAGATACAACTATGTTGGTGTCCCTTGTTAATTTTACATTGTATTTTTTAAAATGTAACTGCCTACTCCCAAACTGTCATTTGAAGTAAAACACATAAAAATTAGACATGCTATCTGCCAATAGAACTTAACCAAAAAGTGCATTCTATGCATCCAAAAATATAGAAAATATACCAAATCAAATCATTATTCAACCAAAAAATAAAATAAAAGCCTCATGCATGTGTCCTGCTTCTTAATATAGGAGGTCAACAATGCCAAGAGTTGGTGAAAGCAGGGGTCCGTCATCCGGAGATAATTCTGTAAAATCATCCGGATTATTCTCCTGGAGCTCCCGCAGCAAAGGTATATGACATAATTGGTCAAGATTAATAAAGCAACCAATTTTTGGTCCAAGTAATCCTCCTTCCCCTCCTCTTCCTGGACAGGACTTGGGTCAAAGCAATAACTCCAAGGCCAATAATAAATAACGCGTGATCGCCTCCATGTCTGGTTGACAATCAGCCGTTCAGAAACTAACTGAAAAGCGCGAAATGAAAAGTACAAAATGAAAAGTGCGAATCAACGCTCACCAAACTTCTACTAACACGAAATTAGCAGAAGGAGCCCAAAGGGTGGTGCTAAAAAGCTGAAAAACAACGTAGTACGTCACTACATTCGTATTTGTTGGCCAACAATTCCTTGCCGTTTGTATGCAAGACAAGTTTGGGCCAACGCCCTTCGGACAAAAGTCCACGGTTTTGTTGGCCAACAATCCGATCGTGTATACAAGGCTTTAGAGGGTAAAAACAAAGACAGAATGGCTCCTACTGATGTCCAAACCTTTATTTCTTTACAGAATTAGTTGTTTTTCGCTCAATTTTGATACAAATAGTGCTTAGCAATATGATATGCAAATGGAGGATTGGGTGGCTCCTCATATTTATCAAAAATTGCATTTATTAGTGATTATCAATATCTAAACTTGAGCTGTTTAGATTTGAGTGATTATATGTCAGCAATTATGCAGATGACCCTAAAATTGATTTCGGCAATCAGAAATATATTACACTAGATCAGTTTCTCAACCAGGGTTCCTTAGTACCCCAGTGTTCCTCCAAAGGTGACAAGAATTCCTTGAGCGAGGAGAAATTTCTGCCTCTCGAATAAGTAACCACTGACATACAGTGGGAAAAATAATTATTTGATATCCTGCAGATTTTGAAAGTTTGCCCACTTACAAAGAAATGAAGGGTCTATAATTGTTTATCATAGGTGTATTTTAAATGATAGCGATGAATATTAACCAAAAAGCCAGAAAAATCACGATACTAATGTTATAAATTGATTTGCAGTTCAGTGAGTAAAATAAGTATTTGATCCCCTACCAACCAACAATAATTTTGTCTCCCACAGACTGGCTACAGTATGTGCTCATGTGGTACACAACTTAGTCCTGTCAATTTAAGAAGGTGACCCTAACAACAACTAGTTATGTGTATAAAAGACACCTGCCCACATAATATCTTTTTTCCATTGAAAACCTCACCATCATGGGCAAGACCAAGAAGCTGTCAAAGGACATCTGGGATAAGACTGTAGGACTGCACAAGGCTGGAATGGGCTACAAGACCATCAGCAAGAAGCTTGGTGAGAAGGAGACAGCTGTTAGAGCGATTATTTGCAAATGGAAGAAATACAAAATAACCATCAATCGCCCTCAGCCTGGAGCTCCATGCTAGCTTTCGCCTCATGGGGTGAGGATGATCATGAGAAAAGTGAGGGATCAGCCCAGAACTACACGGGAGGAGCTTGTGAATGATGTGGAGGCAGTTAGGACCACATTCACCAAACAAACCATTGGTAACACAATACCATAGACTGAAATCCTCCAGCAGCCACAAGGTCCCCCTCCCCAAGAAGGCACATGTACAGGCCCCTCTGAAATTTGCCAATGAACATCTAAATGATTCAGAGAAGGATTGGGAGAAAGTACTGTGGTCAGATGAGACCAAAAATAAGCTCTCTGACATTAACTCGACTTACCGTGTTTGGAGGATGAAAAATGCTGACAATGACCCTAAGAACACCATCTCAGTCAAGCATGGAGGTGGAAACATTATGCTTTGGGTCTGTTTCTCTGCCCCCTGCGAACCGCTGCCAGTGTTAATACAAAGTTAATTACATCCGCAGATCGGTTAGCAGATCGCAGTGCGAACTGTGAAATTGGATAGAATTTAGATTGCATGGACGTGAACACCCATGCGATCCCATTCTGGTGCGGACAAAAAAAAAGGGTCCTGGATGAGTTTGGTCTAAATGTGATGCAAATTGCTTTAGAAATGGCATGAAAAAACATTACTACTTTTTACTGTTGGCCATCTAAGCATCCAGAGCTACCGACCTCCTTCCTGGCACTGATGCAGTGCTTAAAACGTATAATCTTTTCTGATCTTGTTTTCACAGCATGCAAATTACTATGGAAGAACTAAGACCAGGTTTAATTCTTCCCAGAGCTTGTTTTTCACAAATTTTAACTCATTGTTCACAGTTTTTACTTTTTTGTTTTTTTTGCTATGGCTCAGTATGAGAATATTTACAGGAGTGAAAATTTAGTTCACAAAAATGCTAGTGGCAGTGATAAATATTAGAGCCACACCAAACTGAGCTGACAAGGCTATCGGAGACATGGGTGGGGGGGTGGGGGTGCTTTTTTGTGGGACAATATAATCCCAAAATTGCCATGCAAAATGTATAATACATAGTAAAGGATAGATGGCCTAACTATCCGACAACAAAAAAAAGTGATTTTTTTCCGTTTGGAAGGCAAACAAATTTTAGCCAAAACCCTAAAAAAATTGTGCAGATGAAATACAGGAATTAAAGAACAGGTGTCCTCAAATGACAATGGGGTTTATTTTACTAATACTGGAGAGTACAAAATCTGGTGCAGCTTTACATAGAAACCAATCAGCTTCCAATTTATTTTTATCTTTTATTTTTTTGTCAGCTTAACTAAGGACCAGGCCTATTTTTCAAACTTGTTATATATATATATATATATATATATATATATATATATATATATATATATATATATATATATATATATATATATATATATATATATAAATATAAATAAAAGTTAAAATAATTTTTTTTTGCTAGAAAATTACTTAGAACCCCCAAACATTATATATTATTTTTTTCAGACACCCTAGAGAATAAAATGGCGGTCGTTGCAATACTTTATGTCACAACGTATTTGCGCAGCGGCCTCACAAGCGCAACTTTTTGGGAAAAAATACACTTTTTTAAATAAAAAACTAAGACAACAGTAAAGTTAGCCCAGTTTTTTTCTATATTGTGAAAGATAATGTTACACCAAGTAAATTGAAACCCAACATGTTATGCTTCAAAATTGCACCCGCTCATGGAATGGCGACAAACTTTGACCCTTAAAAATCTCCATAGGCGACGTTTAAAAATTTCTACAGGTTACCAGTTTTGAGTTACAGAAGAGGTCTTGTGCTAGAATTGCTGTCGCTCTAATGATCGTGGCAATACCTCACATGTGCGGGCACGACTTGCGTATGCGTTCGCTTCTGCGCGCGAGCTTGGCGGGCTGGGGCACTTTCGATTTTTTTTTCTTATTTCTTCACTTAAAAGCAATAAAAAAAAATTCCCCTTTAAAGCGGAGTTCCACCCATATTAAAGTCAGCAGTTACAAAAAGGGTAGCTGCTGACTTTTAATAATCGAACACTTACCTGTCCCACGATGCAGCGATGCAGGCAAACAAAGCCCCGCTCCTCACCCTCTCCTCTCCACGGCTCTGGCATTCTGACTGTGGGCACCCGGCTGCGGCTTCACAGCCGGCATGC
Source organism: Aquarana catesbeiana (assembly GCF_042186555.1). Classification (NCBI taxonomy): domain Eukaryota; kingdom Metazoa; phylum Chordata; class Amphibia; order Anura; family Ranidae; genus Aquarana; species Aquarana catesbeiana. Next base: position 52,840,361 of record NC_133326.1, on the reverse strand, counting down.
ACTGTACATGCGCGAGCCACGCTGTGATTGGCCCGGGCAATCTTTTGGGACATGTCCCAGAAGATTGCAGAGAGGGAGGGGGAGAGGTGAACTTCCTTCGGGCGCCGCAGAGCCCCGGGAGGAAATGGGAGCTGGATGACTCTAAAAAGAGGGTATCCGCTAACCCCCCCCCCCAAAAAAAAACATGGAAAATGTGGCATGTCAGACGGTCACCTTCACTTAAAGCGGAAGTTCCATTTCTGGGTAGAACTCCGCTTTAAGACCATTGGGCGGAAGTGACGTTTGATGTCGCTTCCATCATCCAATGGTATGGAGCTGAGTAGGGGCCATCTTTCCCTCACTCGACTGCATGTCTCAGAAGGGAAAGGACCCGATTGTCTCCGTTGCTAGCGACGGCTCTGGTAAGCGGCGGAGACCTCTGGGGAGCGGCGGGAGGGGGGCACCTCTCCTGCCCCCGATAAATGTGATCTTGCAGCGAACCCGCCGCAGAGACCACTTTTATCTGAAAGTGGACCGCCCACTGTTTTAAAAGATACCGTGGTTATGGCAGCTATCTCCTGACAATACTGTTGGGATCCACCCAGCTGCCTGCCTCTCAGCGTGAGGCTGAGATTTAGAGTCAGCTGCGCTCGTCCCCTCCCCAGCCCGGCGCTCTGGTGAGTGCTGGGGGAGCAAAGCGGAGAGCCGATGACTGACAGTCACTGCTCTCTGCTATGAGCAGACCAAGGACTGAGTGGTCAGCGGTCATGTGATCACTCAGTTCTTGGTCCTAGAGCTGACGTGGGACAGCTGCAGCATCACACCGATGCCACAGCATAGAGGTATGTATGTTTATTTTATTTTTTTACATGCCTCAAACTTCTCCTTTAAATCAAGAACAGCATTCTTCTGATTATTGAAGGAAGACAAATGCATGTGTAAAAAGTTTAGCAAGCTTATATTTACACAGAGAATTGCTGACCTGAAACTAGCAGCCGGGTTCATATTGTGCAATAACAAAGTGGGTGGTTAGCAGACTGCAAACTTCAATAACCTTCTAGCATACCGTTTCATTACTAATGCAAGGTGGAACACTCTGCTGGCTAAACTTCTGCTCAAGGCAGTCTAAGCCTTTGCTGTAGCATGTTATTGGCCTTGGGATACGGAAGGAGTGATGCAAATGTGAGTAGGTAACATTGCCCCAATTACTGAGGTATCATTAAGAATGCAGCACACATATTATATACACCAAGATTACTCATATGGTCTTGTTATGAAACTGATGAACATCACACATATACATACTTCGATGAGATGCCTCGGGTTTAATCTCAATGGCAGTCCTGCTCCATGATTCCTTCTCTACTTGGGACATACGATCTCGGGTTAACTGGTAGGACTCATCAGTAGCACACACAGTTATCTTGTCTTGTATTGTGCCAATACAGCTGAGGTGTTTCTCTCCAGTCCTAAATGAAAAAAAGGAATCAATAAAATGTCTGAGGATTGTGTTATACTGACAATCAATACAATCTTTGCATCAGCATTACGCTCCTGGTGTTTTGTGTGCTTTTATGAAGCCAGTAGCAGACCTTCAAAGAGGTACTCTTTTATCTGGGAGTAAAATATTCAACATGCAATTGTCAATGCAGAGTCTGTGTGTGTGTGTGTGTAGATATATATATATATATATATATATATATATATATATATATTATATATATATATATATATATTATATACACAAACACACACAATATTGTCAAAAGTAAAGGGACACCTGCCTTTACATGAACTTTAATGGCAGTCTTAGTTCATAGGATTAATATTGAGTTGGCCCACCCTTTGCAGCTATAACAGCTTCAACTCTTCTAGAAAGGCTGTCCACAAGGTTTAGGAGTGTGTCTATGGGAATGTTTGACCATTCTTCCAGAAGGGCATTTGTGAGGTCAGGCACTGATGTTGGACTTGAAGGCCTGGCTTGCAGTCTCCGTTCTAATTCATCCCAAGGGTGTTCTATTGGGTTGAGGTCAGGACTCTGTGCAAACTTGCTCATCCATGTCTTTATGGACCTTGCTTTGTGTACTGGTCCAAATCATTTGGTGGAGGGGGGATTATGGTGTGGAGTTGTTTTTCAAGGGGTCTTGGCCCCTTAGTTCCAGTGAAGTGAACTCTTAAAGTGATTGTAAAGTCTCGTTTTTTTTTTCCTATAAAAATAACAAACATGTTATACTTACCTGCTCTGTGTGGTGGATTTGCACAGAACAACCCGGATCCTCCTCATCTTGGGTCTCTCTTATGTGATCCTGGCCCCTCCCTCCTGTTCAGTGACCCCCACAGCATGCAGCTTGCTATGGGGGCACCTGAGCCGAGTCACAACTCCCTGTGTCCATTCAGACACGGAGCCCCAACCAGGCCCTGTCCCCTCTCTATCCTGATCGGCTAGCTGACTTTGATTGACAGCACCAGCAGTCAATGGCACCGCTACTGTGTCTCAGCCAATCAGGGAGGGAGAATCTCGGACAGCTGAGACACTTATGGACAGCGCTGGACAGAGAGTGAGACAGGTAAGTGTTAAGGGGCTGAGAGGGGCTGCACACAGAAGGCTTTTTATCTTAGTGCAAATAACCCTCGTGTTATTTAAAAAAAAAAAACATATCATACTTTCCTCCACTGTGCAGTTCGTTTTGCACAGAGTGGCCCCCATCCTCCTCTTCTGGGGTCCCCAACTGTGCTAGCAGCTTCTCCCTGCATCGGGAAACCACCTAGGAGAAGCGCTCTCCTTGGGGGTACTTTTGCGGGCGCGCTCCTGAGTCCAGCTTTTGCGTCCATAGACACAGAAAGCCGGACTTGGCCCCACCCCCCGCGTCATTGGATATGATTGACAGCAGCAGGAGCCAATGGCTGCCCTGCTATCAATCTATCCAATCAGGACACAAGACACCAGCTAGAGCTGGTGTGCTCGTTCCCGGCCGGAGAGAGACAGGGTTCAGGTAAGTATAAGGGGGGCACTGGGGGGCTGGTACATGACAGGAGGTTTTTCACCTTAATGCATAGAATGCATTAAGGTGAAAAACCATGAGGGTTTACAACCCCTTTAAGTTAAAAAACCTTCTGCCTTTACAACCCCTTTAAGGCGTCAGCATACCAAGACATTTGGACAATTTCATGCTCCCAACTTTGTGGGAACAGTTTGGGGATGGCCCCTTCCTGTTCCAACATGACTGCGCACCAGTGCACTAAGCAAAATCTATAAAGAAATGGATGAACGAGTTTGGGATGGAGGAACTTGACTGGTCTGCACAGAGTCCTGACCTCAAGCCGATAGAACATCTTTAGGATGAATTAGAGTGGAGAAGGCCTTCCCTTCCAACATCAATGCCTGACCTCACAAAGGCACTTCTGGAAGAATGGTCAAACATTCCCAAAGACACACTCCTAAAACTTCTGGACAGCCTTCCCGGAAGAGTTGAAACTCTTATAGGGCGTACACACGGTCGGACTTTGTTCGGACATTCCGACAACAAAATCCATGGATTTTTTCCGACGGATGTTGGCTCAAACTTGTCTTGCATACACACGGTCACACAAATTTGTCGGAAAATCCGATCGTTCTGAATGCGGTGACGTAAAACACGTACGTCGGGACTATAAACGGGGCAGTGGCCAATAGCTTTCATCTCTTTATTTATTCTGAGCATGCGTGGCACTTTGTCCGTCGGATTTGTGTACACACGATCGGAATTTCCGACAACGGATTTTGTTGTCGGAAAATTTTATCTCCTGCTCTCCAACTTTGTGTGTCGGAAAATCCGATGGAACGCAATATTGAACCCTACGGACTAAGACTGGGATGCCATTAAAGTTCATGTGCGTGTAAAGGCAGGCGTCCCAATACTTTTGACAATATGGTGTATTAATATATATATATATATATATATATATATATATATATATATACATATATATATATATATATATATATATAAAACGCTACTCAACTTAAAAATAAACCTATGTTCACTTGTAATCTAATAAGAAGGCAGGTATGTACTTCATAGCGGGCACCTAAAGCTGCCTCCACACAGGTCACATACCTAACAGAGGTCTCCGCTAACCACAAAGTCCCCTCTAATACGCAAACAGAATTGAATTTCACAAGCTGTGCTTGCAATATAATAGAGTGGGCAAAAACCTCTCCAACTGTGATCAAACTACGTCTACAAATGACTTCCTACGGAAAACTCTACTCACCATCTCAATGGAAATATTATACTGTACATACCAATTCTTGTGGGCAAACACTTCCCCAGATTTATGTATATCCAGAGCTGCTCAGGGTATTTTTGCCCATGACTGGCTCCTATAAGGGGCTGCAGTAGCTACTTCTCATTAAATTCGAATCAATCCTATATGAAGTATATGAGCAAGTCCAGCTCTGCAGTACTCTATTTATTTATAATATTTCAGATCATATGGAAAATTATTTCACGTAACTAAACTATCCCCATCACCAATAAACCCTTGGATGAATCAAATAATGCAAATGTCTGTATAAGCTGTTTTTTTTTTTTAGATTTTTTTTTTTTTTAAGTGTTTCCCAACTTCAAGCTAAATTAAATATCCCTCATAAAGATGATTTTTCATTACCTCCAATATGCTACCATGGCTTAACATGATTTGACAAATATCAAACACTTCTATAGGAATATAGATCCTTGTCTGTAAAAAAAAGTAAACTATATGAAAATGATTTGGTCTGAATCTTATTCCACGTACATCTATGTTTATCTATTCACATTAGTGAGTTAAATATTTTCTCAAAACATAGAACATGCTAAATTACATACAAAGGGCTAATTTTTAAAAGATAATGGTTTTAAAAAGCAAAAGCACACAACAGGTGGGCGTCTGCTTTAGACATTTATGTTGGTTTTCTATAAAATCCAGAATATGTTTATCTGTTACTAAATTATTTCCCATAACACAAGATTCCAAAGCTTCCCCTTAGGGTTATTTTTCACAGGCAGTTGTTTGACTCTAAACTGCTTCTCTTACCCAAATAAATCAATCTAAATGCCAAAGTAACGTGAAACAACTCAGAGTAACTCATACGTAGTACAAACAGTGGCAACCACCTCAACCCATAACAGGCTTTTGTAGCAAGGTGCACATGGAAGGGCAATGCACATCACAAACAGATAAAATATTTCCCAGCACACTTACCAGCCAGCCTGCAAAACAACCAAATTGGCCCAGTCTTAATTTACGTTAAATAAGGGGGTTTTGTTTGCACACTATGTGCAAACCACAGTGCCCATGCCAAGGGACCTCAAACAAAATTCATTTAACTGTACAACTGGCAACTACCCCAACCTATAACTGGCCTTTGCAGCAAGGTGGACATGGAAGGGCAACTTAACACACAGCCATTAATGTCTAAACTGCTGGCAACAAAAGTGAGTATACCCCTAAGTGAAAATGTACAAACTGGGCCCAAAGTGTCAATATTTTGTGTGACCACCATTATTTTCCAGCACTGCCTTAACCCTCTTGGGCATGGAGTTTCAGAGCTTCACAGGTTGCCACTGGAGTCCTCTTCCAATCCTCCATCACGGAGCTGGTGGATGTTAGAGACCTTGTGCTCCTGCGCCTTCCATTTGAGGATGCCCCAAAGATGCTCAATAGGGTTTAGGTCTGGAGACATGCTTGGCCGTTCCATCATCTTTACCCTCAGCTTCTTTAGCAATGCAGTGGTCATCTTGGAGGTGTGTTTGGGGTCATTATCATGTTGGTATACTGCCCTACGGCCCAGTCTCCGAAGGAAGGGGATCATAATCTGCTTCAGTATGTCACAGTACATGTTGGCATTCATGGATCCCTCAATAAACTGTAGCTCCCCAGTGCCGGCAGCACTCATGCAGCACCAGACCATGACACTCCCACCACCATGCTTGACTGTAGGCAAGACACACTTGTCTTTGTACTCCTCACTGGGCTGCTGTCACACATGCTTGACACCATCTGAACCAAGTATGTTTCATTTGGTCTCATCAGACCAAAGGACATGGTTCCAGTAATCCATGTCCTTAGTCTGCTTGTCTTCAGCAAACTGTGGGATTTCTTGTGCATCATCTTTAGAAGGGGCTTCCTTCTGGGACGACAGCCATGCAGACCAATTTGATGCAGTATGCTGCGTATGGTCTGAGCACTGACAGGCTGACCCCCCACCGCTTCAACCTCTGCAGCAATGCTGGCAGCACTCATACGTCCATTTTCCAAAGACAACCTCTGGATATGATGCTGAGCACATGCACCCAACTACTTTGGTCGACCATGGTGAGGCCTGTTCTGAGTAGAACCTATCCTGTTAAACCGCTGTTTGGCCACTATGCTGCAGCTCAGTTTCAGGCTCTTGGCAATCTTCTTATAGCGTAGGCCATCTTTATGTAGAGCAACAATTATTTTTTTCAGATCCTCAGAGAGTTCTTTGCCATGAGGTGCCATGTTGAACTTCCAGTGACAGTATGAGAGGGTGAGAGCGATAACACCAAATTTAACACACCTGCTCACCATTCACACCTAAGACCTTGTAACACTAACGAGTCACATGACACCGGGGAGGGAAAATGGCTAATTGGGTCCAATTTGGACATTTTCACGTCTACCCCTACGCAGGTCAGACACTATAGCTTGCTACTGTGTGCTTCACCTATAGCAGTCCCCTTTCCCTTAAGGCAAGCAGGCCTACCGGTACTTGGTTGCTCCCAGGACTTATACACAATGCGATAGTGCCTGGTCACCACGCCAGGGCAGATGCGAACTGAGCAAACAAACAGACTACTTGCAGTTAGCAGACAGATAGCATGGTTCTATGACAGCCCAGGTAAAAGGCAGGCTGAGTTCAGGGAAAAGTCCAATATCCAATCCAGGTCATATACAGGGAAATCCAAAGTAGCAAGACAGAGCAGACAAATGGGGGGCTCGATCAGGAACAACGCAGGTATCACTGTCTCCATCACAAGCAAGGGACAGAGTGTTTGGCTTGCTTATAACAGGTGGCTGACCATATCAATCACCTTGCAGGTAGACACAGACAGGGGGAATGCAATAGCCAAAACCTGGATGCTGGAATAAGGAGCAGGAGCACTTAAGTGATCCTGACAGATATTTTGGAAAGCACCAATACGCTTTTCTTATGGTCAAAAATTGTACACATTTTAGAGACATCCATAAGATTCACACACAGCGGGAGGGGTTTGTTATTATTTATTGTATTAAAGGGAAGCATCACATTATGATGAGAAACATTTTTTGTTCATGTCAGAAAATAATCAATGATTGCCAATGACTACTATCCCCCTATTTTGCCCAATGTATCTCTGCTACTAAAAAAAAATCAACGCTAATTAGCTGAAAATTCCTGACTCTTGCTATTTGTTATAGTGACACTAGTCTTTGAATTGCTCCAAAACTGAATGCTGAACTGCCCATCAGTTATCTGTATTTTGCAACAATTGTGTATGTGTACATTCAGCATTATGGCTTTAGTTCGCTTCAAATAGGCCTAAAGTGATTGTAAAGTCTCTTTTTTTTTTCAATAAAAATAACAGGTTCTCAGGTCCTTCATCTGTGCTCCTGGCCCCTTCCTCCTGTCGAGTCCCTCCACAGCAAGCAGCTTGCTATGGGGGCACCCAAGCCGAGCTGCAGCTCCCTGTGTCCATTCAGACATGGAGCTAAGACTCGTCCCCGCCCCCTCTCTATCCTGATTGGCTGACTGACTTTGATTGACAGCATTGGGGGCCAATGGCACCACTGCTGTGTCTCAGCCAATTAGGAAGGCTGAGACACTCGTGGACATTGCTGGACAGGGCTCAGGTAAGTAATTAGGGGGGCTGGGGTGGCTGCTGCACACAGAAGGCTTTTTTTCTTAATGCATAGAATGCATTAAAGGGTTACTAAACCCTGTTTTTTTTTAATAACAAACATATCATACTTACCTCCACTGTGCAGTTCATTTTGCACAGAGTGGCCCCCATCCTCCTCTTCTGGGGTCCTGGGTTCTGGGATCTGGGATCAGGAAACCACCTAGGAGAAGCGCTCTCCTTGGGGGTACCCATGTGGGCGCACTCCTGAGTCCAGCTTTTGCATATTTTTGCATGAACTGTCTTGATCAGCTCTCGAAAGCTGTGCACTAATATTCAGATAGCTCCGAAAGGGGTATTTTTTGTCCGATTTTCTCATCTTGTGTACGAGGCATAAAGTCTGTTGACACAGTAGGGTTGCTTTACAAAAATTGGAGAGTGCAAAATCTGGAGCAGCTGTGCATGGTAGCCAATCAGCTTCTAACTTCAGCTTGTTCAATTAGGATTTGGCAAAAAAAACTAAAAGCTGATTGGTTTCCATGCAGAGCTGCACCAGATTTTGCACTTTACAGTTTTTGTAAATCAACCTCAGTATTTTCTAGCTGAATTCAAACATCAGTATTTGACTAATCTTCCTGTTTTGTGAGATTTTACCAGACTGACAAAGAATAATGAATGTGCTCACCAGGTGGTGCCTTGTCTTATGCACTCAAAGCTTGACTGGGGTTTATCCTTAATCTCCCTGGATAGGTAGAAAGCAAAGACTCGCACTCTGTCATCAGAGCCTGAAACCGGAGAGGGAATCTTGATGTACTGTTGGTTTTAAGAAAGAAAAAAAAAATGTTAAAATTGAAAATGATTAAGTTTCATGTGCAATTTTTAATAAGATCAACCATGCAAACAGCCTTATCTTAACAGGAAAAGCTACTTGGGCAAATGCCATTTCTGTATGGGCGTGCACCAGTCATTGGGTGTTTAAATTATCCCATGGCCATTGCTTAAAGCAGCATTAAACCCAAAGGCAGACATTTATTATATTGCAGTGTACCGATTCTATAGCTTACAACTGTCCCTGATTTCGAGGGACTGTCCCTGATTTGGAGCAATGTCCCCCTGTGCCTCTTTCCTCCTCACCTCCTCACTTGTCCCTTATTTTGGTCTGATCTATACAGTTGTATATAAAATGCACTTGTTATCTTTCAAAAAGTGTTTCCCAGTGCTAAACCTTTTATCCACATTCTAAATTGCTGCATTTGTAAATTTTAAAAGCCAATATAAAGGAATAGTGGTAAAAAAAAGCCCTTGTAGATTTAATTAACTTTTTTATTTTGGTTCATTCTCCTCTAAGGGGGTGTGGCAGGGGGCGTGTCCTATGCCTACATACATTTGCTAGTAGGTGTCCCTCATTCATCTATATAAATCCTGTATAATAATAATAATAATTCCTATTTCAAAATGTTGGGAGGTGTGCAATTCATAGATGTGATTGCTGCATTAGTTATTGCACTATAGAATTTTATTATATTATGCTACCAACATAATGGGGGTTATTTACGAAAGGCAAATCCACTTTGAACTACAAGTGCACACTACAAGTGCAAAGTGCACTTGAAATTTAACTGAAAGTGCACTTGGAAGTGCAGTCGCTGTAGATCTGTGGGGGACATGCAAGGAGAATAAAATTCAGCATTTTAGCTTGCACATGATTGGATAATAAAATCAGCAGAGCTTCCCCTTATTTCAGATCTACCCCTCAGATTTACAGCGACTGCACTTCCAAGTGCACTTTCAGTGCAAATTCAAGTGCACTTTGCACTTGTAGTTTGCACTTATAGTGCAAAGTGGGTTTGCCTTTTGTAAATAACCCCCTCTATCTTTCAGGCACTGTGATCTGATTGGGAGCTGTTTAAAAAGCTTATTAGAGGTGGAAAGCATTTAAACGGCCTCACCAATGTGATGATATACTGTATAATCATAGATAAAGCAGTACTACACCCAAGAGTAAACATGTATTATATTGCAGCTTACCAATTCTTAGATATGATAGCTGCATTAGTTTTCTTTTTTAGTCTTTCTTGCCGTTATTTCTAGTAAGTCTGTTGTTTTTCAAACTGGCTCACTTGCAGATTGTATCAGTTACAGGGATGAGACAAACCATTTAATCCTGACAGGGGTGCTTACAAAAAAATCTGCTTTTATTCATTTATGTAAAACCTTTATCCCAAAAGAAAAAAAGTTTGTTGTACCTGCTTATAAAATGTGTTAGCTGGAGTTTGGCTTCAAATTCAATGTGTTAGCATATTTAAATCTGCTAGTACATCTAACACTCCCCTTCCCCAGACTGACAATGCTGCTGTCCAAATGTGCCCCCTGTGCTCATTCATCCAGAGTGGGGGCACTCTGAGGAAAAAAAGAAAACAAAAGCAGCCACCACCATCTAATGATTGGTAAACTGCAATATATTACATTTTGGTTTTGGGTTTAATACTGCTTTAACCAGAATTCAGTTCTGTAAACAGAATTTTTACATCAAAGAAGAAAATGAGGAGCCTAGAAAATGTTAAAGAAACCTAAAGCACCACCTGACTCAAAGATGAATACAAATGTTAATATGCAATATTACATATTAGCAGGACTAAAAAATAATATTTGTATTCAGTCTTGGTCATAATAAATAAAGTACGTACAAAATCACTATGAATCTCCTTTTCAATAACAAAGACAAAGGTAGCGCTATCTTTGGTAAGCTGACAGCTGTTCTCTATTCTAGGATAACCGAAGAATATAAGAACCTGCTAAACAACCTTTACATGTTAATAATAGAGAAAAGAGATGAGATTTGGTGGATGAATTCCCAGACCTCCCTGCAACAGAAGAATCCATTGAGGTAGATGTTGGCGCTCCCAAAGGACATACAATGCAGCTGTTAACACTCTGACACTGATGCAAACTTCAATTGTGACATCAACTGGTCTGTCATGGTTATGCGGTTCTGTTTTTTTGTGATATTTCATTCATTTATTTTTACTTGCATAAATATATTTTGAAAAAGCATGGAATTGGCGTTCTAATAAAATGGTGGAAAATGAAGATAGGATTGATTGTTTGCTCAGGTGAACCTTCTCTGTGAAAGTGTTGAAAACTGTTATGAATCTCCTTTGGGGGCCGCCTTGGAGAACCCAACAATTAGGCAACAAAACCACCAGGGTCCTCAATCTGTAAACAGAGGGGCACAAGGGAAATCACAATTAGAATGACAAGAGCCTCAGGAGGGGTTCGAGTGAAAGAGAAAATCATGGGCTTCTAAGCGAGAGCTTTAGCTGAATCACGTTGTCGACTCAAAGTTGGATTAAATCACCATCAACAGCTAACAAATAGCTGGATTTACAGGTATTCTCCAATATCAGTTTTGGACAAGTACTTATGAATCACCCATTGGCTCAAATTCCTGGCAGGAGGTTTTGTCTCTTCCTGCCCACAAGACTACAACAAAAGCACAATCTCTGACAACTGAATTTCTATGATTTCTGTCTGATGTTTGGCTCGGGTATCCCCAAATTCCCCAAAGTCATGATGTCCTTCAACAACTCTGCAACCATAGAATTTTTGGGGGAATTTAATAAAATGTCCAAATGTAACACAATGCATTGCTAGGGTGGTACCCTGTTTCCCCGAAAATAAGACCTAGCATGATTGTCGGTGATGGCTGCAATATAAGACCTACCCCCAAAATAAGCCCTAGTTAAAGTCCTTGTAGGTCTTATTTTCAGGGTAGGGCTTATTTTCGGGGAAACAGGGTAGGGCTTATTTGGGGGGTAGGGCTTATATTGCAGCCATCACTGACAATCACGCTAGGTCTTATTTTCGGGGAAACAGGGTATGAGTTGTTGATTTTTTATTAGGTGTTAGGTGTAGAACGTGGTTCAGAATCATTTCATGACAGCCAAAATATTTTACACATATTTAAATAAGAGATATTTGTTTGTCAGCTTCGAACACATTCACTAATTACCATTTGGCCAGTACTGCATCTTGCAGATACGTGATCTTGTGCAGTCGCCCTTCTGCAGTAAATGTATGGTGGGCGGTTTGCAAGTGGTTAAAAGTGCATGTAGAATCATTTAGACATTTTTTTTTATATAGAGTATGGAAGGGTTAAAACTTCTGCCAGTTTATTGTTTGCCGCCTATGTCCTATTGAAAAGATTTCCCTGTCCCAGAGACACAACAGGAAGTTTGAGGAAATCTCTCGATTTAGGGAAATCTCATTTAGAGAGTTGTCTCTAGAACAGGTGTCCCCATTGGAAGATTTCCCTTTACCTCTTGTTGTGGGGGCAACTCTAAAATTTTGGATTTCCTCTCACTATTATTCTTGGTAACAATAGTCACCGTTACAAATAGATAAATCCCTGTGCACTAAGCTCCTTACCAACTTCGCCAAGGTGCCTTTAAAAATGTTGAGGACATTTTTATTGTATGAATCATGACTACAAAAAACTCTGGAAACTCAGTAATACCAATACTGATCAACGAAGATCCCTGAACAATCCTTTTACTGCATGTTCAACAGTTAAAAGAAAAAAAAATGTGTACAAGGCCCCACAAGGTTCGCATTAGTGGGTTTTTGTGGCATGTTTTTGCATCTTTCTACGCGTCACGCATATAGCAGCCTATTCAACTGCCCTATACGGGACAAACATGCCAAAGAAGCTCCAGAATCTTTTTGGGCATGGAGCGTCACACAGTTTCTCTGAGTGTTTTGGCACATTTGTCACATGGCGAAACATGCATCTGCTAACCGCGTTTGGGTTGCCATTAACAATTTGTACTATCACTGCAGGGTGCACAATGATTATTTCTAATACTCGGTTTCCCTTGTTCATAAAATGATAAATTTGATTAATTGCTCTCAAAAAGCTCCACTTCTGTACCAACAAGAACGTAGGCATGGACACCATTCGGCTTTGGATCTCATAGCCTTTTTACAAATGTATGTCTACCTGCAGTATGGGATCAAAAAATGACTTCCAAAATTAGGTTCTATTGTAAATAATTGGGCGGCTTTTCTTTACTTAACCATACTCTTTTCCTAGCTATGAAATGGGTAAAATGGCTTGTAATGTAGATTAATGGGTACATTCAATTGAATACTTCTCACTATGTAAATAGTCTTCAGATAAGTCTAATGGTGTTTGTATGTCAAAAGGTGCGTTCATGCAGCTGGAGTCAAGATTATGCTGCAGTTTGTTCTGTAATGGCAAATATGGTATTTGTATATTAAATGAACACAGAGGAAGAAAAATATAAAGAACGCATCGCTGGTTATAGTTGATAGCACCCATCTGTGATGATAATTCGCTCTAACCAGAACATACCAGTCTGTAAATGATCACTACTATATGTACTTTGGTTGACATGCATTTATACACGTCCAAAGTATCTAAACTGCCCCTGAACACTTGGGGGTTGATTTTTTTTAACACTGGAGAGTGCAAAATCTGGTGCAGCTCTGCGTAGAAACCTATCAGCTTCCAGGTTTTTTTCGTCAAAGTTTAATTGAACAAGCTAAAGTTAGAAGCCGATTGGCTGCCATGCACAGCTGCACCACATTCTAAGTGCTCTAGCAGTGGCGGGTGGTGCTCAATACTTTGGATGGGGCAGCAAACCCCCCCACGAGGCGGATGGGAGGCCGGCTAATACACCCCCCCATGCGGGAGACAGATGGACAGGGTGGCGGCGATCAGAGGCCTCCTTACCTTAGGAGGCAGATGACGAGTCCCGAGATGACTCTCGGATCTCCCCTCCTCCTCCCTCCACTGTCTGAGCCGGGGAGTGCTGGATGTGGCTGCGGGTGAGCTGTCCCTGAAAGAGGAAGCCAAGTCCCAGCTGGAGAGAACCACTGGCTGAGCAGCTCCTTGAGTCTTCCCAGCTCCAGGGCCGTTGCTTCTACTCCCGGACAAACAGGAAGTGGGTCCTAAGACTCCCTGGCTAATCGGGTCTCAGCACCCACTGCCTGATTGGCCGGGAGACTCAGGAAGACAATAGCTAATATTAATTCGCTATTGTTACACAACTGGGTGGGCTCAGGGTGCAGGATGCTCTGCTCCCCGACCCCACCCTTTTTTAAGCCAATTAGAGCCTCAGGCTCTAATCATGTGCTTAAATTAAAAAAAAAAAAAAAACCCATTGGAATCCATGCGTCCGGCGCCCTGCATGTAGATTAGGGGTCAGGCGCATGGATTAGGGGGGCAGCGCCACTGTGCCCTTAATGGACGGCCGCCACTGTAGTTTTAGTAAATTAACCCCTTGGAAATCTTTCTTGCAGCCCTATGAAATCCTTGAACATATAGAATTAGGAGGCTGCTACTGTATGCTCTTGAGGTTTAATAAAGTTACGTTAAAGCGGTTGTAAACCTCTGAAGAATTAAAAAAAAAAATCTGTTAGACAATGGCACATTATGCAATACTTACCTTAGAACAAAGCCCTTTCAACGGCGCCCGCTTAGCGCTGATCTTCCCCTGGTGTTTCTTCCAGGTTCACGTTTGCGCACAGGAGCCACCTTTTCTGGCACGGGCTCTGAAGGTCCGGCACTGTAAGCCGGACCTTCAGAGCGCATGCACCGATGATGTAATCTGCTGCATGCACTTTGAATATCTCCTAAACTGTGCAAGTTTTTTTTTTTCTTTACAATAACACACTTAAATCTGTCCACCAAGAGTCTAGTAGATATCCCGGGTATGATGACGTTTGAAACACAAAATCATAAATTATAATATAATAAATAAATATAAATAATTTAAAAAAATAATAATATAATAATAATAAAATAAATTTCCCCACGATTCACTATCGCTCAATTCTGCAAGTGTTCTAATTTACTATCGCTGTTTTCTAGCTGGTCTAAAGCCACTTTTAATGTAAAGCGACACTTTTTGGTTGCTATGGACAATCTCAAATTTCCAGGAAGAAAGAACAGTATATATAATATAAAACTGTATGCAGGGCATTGGACAAACCACTAGGGACAAAAGGAATCTGAAATAATTTCATACAGTACTGTAATCTGTAAGATTACAGTGTACTGTATGTTTTATGATTTTTACATTTTTTGTAAAAGGCTCTGCCCTCGTGCGTCGCGACGCTTGCAGGGAACAAAGCCTGGCACAGAGAGGCTTCGGAGGAGGACAGAGCCCGCAGACAGTGCGGTGGGACATCGCAGGATCCCGGGGACAAGGTAAGTATACCGCACCAGGATCCTGCAATGTAATCCCGAGTGTGGCTCGGGGTTATCGCTAATGGTGCTGAAATTTAACCCCGAGCCACACTCGGGAATACTGTCAGGGAGGCTACTACTGAATTTGAAGCTTCCTAGTTTTGCAACATAAGACCTCGTTTACATTGGTTGGTGCATAGGTGGTAAAAACATACAACTGAGCCATGACTTTGCCATCCCTCGACCACCCAGCCATGTTAGTACAAACTGCCACTGTCACAGTTCAGCAAATTATTACTCTGCAACTCAACTGTGTGTAATGGACGTGGTTGCAAATCTTTTTTGTTTGCTCCACACTGTGCTCTTGAATTCTGTTATGAAGGACAGATTATCATTATTTTGTGATTATTTTTTTTTTATATGTCAGCACAGATCTGTATTTAGTCACGGTGACCATGGTCAGCAGGGCAGAAAGTGATAGGTAATCCAAAATCTTTGAGCAGAGGGTCAGTTTTCCAGTAGGGACACTTGCATCAGTGGGAACTGTCTGAGAATGGAATTAACCTTGATTTTCTCCTACCTTCTGTTGTGTCTCCAGGACAAGTTAAAGGAAATCTCCCCAACAGGACACAGGCAGCAAAACATAAACTGAGAGGGGTTTTAGTCCTTCCCTACTTTATCCAAAAAAGGAAAAAACGTTTCGGGTAGTCATGGGTGACCACGATTGGGAGTCTAGAACATAGTTGAGCATATACCATACGAAGGCACCTACTAGCCTTATCCTCCAGGAAGGTACATAGCTGTAAATATGCACATTTTTAAACAGGGCCACTTGTAAAACCAATGAACGCTTAAACCTCATTTTCCTAGATATATCCCCAGGTCAGTAGTAGATAGTCATATTCAACTGGACCTATTCTGTGATGTTGAAGACATTTTGTAGTTTACCAAGCCACTTATTCCAGTAGAATGTAATTAACTACTACTAGCTATACCAGGGGTGTCCAACCTGTAGCCCAAGACGGCTATGCATGCAGGCCAACACAAAATAATAAACTTACTTAAAGATGTCGAATTTTTAGGGGAATTTTTTGTAAAAATGCATTTACACTTAGTAAACACACTGGGCCAAATAAATATTTGACAGTGTCTCTTTACTGGACTTTTATTAGAAAACCATCCCACTCTTCACAATCACGCCTTGTTCATGTCATCAGTTTCCGGCAGCACCTATATTTGTGAGCAGCTATTTTCAAGAATGAAGCACACGAAGGGCAAAATTAGAACCAAGATATCTCATGAGCACCTTGAGAATTTATTGAGAATTGCTACTCCATTCATCCAACCAGAAATGAATGTGTTAATCAAAAACAGTGTAAAATATCGCACTAGTTTTCTGTTGCCCTCTAAATTTTACAATAAAAAATATTGCAAAACAATGACTCAAATAGGTACATTATGTATATCAGTGATCATTAACTTGTGATCTGCCTGACTTTTTCTGTTCATTAGTTACTGTTAGTGTATTTTATGTGTGGCCCAAGACATTGTCTCTTCTTCTAATATGGCCCAGGAAGGTCAAAAGGTTGACACCCCTGAGCTATACAATGACCTGGATAAATGAGAACCATCACAGATATATCCCTAGGTCTCACACAGAGGGCTGTCCTGTATGTGGATAGGGTAGAGTTCAATTTGTTCAACAAATGCACCAGAAAGTTTATAAAATATGATTAGCTTGGTTGAAACTAAAGCAGGCCACATATGGTGGATAAAAGAATCCTTCCCACTGAGACCTTGTATTCTGACAGCACGGATTCTTCACTAACAGAATACACTAATCAGCAGCTGCAGCCACTGACTGAGAATTTTTTTCCAACTTGCCTGTTGCACAGAAGTCGATCATTAGATTGATTTCTGTCAAACAGGAGCATCCATACATGAATCAAAATTTGGCCATTCCCTGCTGAACTTGACGAATTTCGATCCATCTATGGTCAGCTTAAAGAGGAGCTCCAGGCTTCCCCAAAAAAGGTCACTTACCTGTCCAGGGATCCAGCAATGACCACACCCAAGCCGATTCTTCAAAAAAAGGGCTAAATTTGGCAGTGGAGGGGGGGCAGGATCCACTTAAAGTATTCTTCTAGGCCAGTTTTCTTTTTTAAACCTAAATGCAAACAGGCCCATTCATGGAACATGTGGAGTGGGGGATGGCAAGAGAGCAGGCAGGTGGGCCGCACACAGAGAAGGTTGGTTACATTTTGAAAAACAAAATGTGGAAATATTCTGGTTTAGCATCTATTTTTATACATCCCTTCTTTAGGTAAAACATGTCTTACATCTGTGTTCATTATGCAGTGAAGAAGGTAATCTTATTTGCCTTGACAGCCTTCCTTCCATGCACAACGCAAATCCATGGTGGTGCTGCTAGCAGCCAGGAAATATAGGGTTAATCACCCAGCCTTTACATACAAGTCGCAGCAGCGATGGATGCATTAAGTCCATGTGATCACGCCTCAACAGACCTCAAGCCTGGGGCTTTTTATTCTATCCTGAGCTTTATCCCAGTGTTCAAGCTGCAACACGTTCTCCTGGAATACAGGAGCTTGGTGGCTCTAGATATGCTGGTCTAAGTACAGGTGTTTAAATCATTTCTCTCCCTGGAGATTTGTGACTCACACAAAATACACTCAGCTTGTTAAATGGCTATACAGCTAAATGTGACTCTACTCACATAGCTCCCAACTGTCCCTGATTTCGAGGGACTTTCCCTGATTTGGAGCAATGTCCCTCTGTCCCTCTTTCCTCCTCATTTGTCCCTCATTTTGATCTGATCTATATAGTTGTATATAAAATGAACTTTTTATCTTTCAAAAAGTTTCTCAGTGCTAAACCTTTCCTACAATTTCTAAATTGCTGCATTTGTACATTTTAAAAGCCAATATAAAGGAATAGTAGTGGTTAAAAAAAAGCCCTTGTGGATTTAATTAAACTTTTTGGTTAATTCTCCTTTAAGGAGGTGTGACAGGGGGTGTGTCCTCTGCCTACATACGTTCGCTAGTAGGTGTCCCTCATTCCCATCTCAAAATGTTGGGAGGTATGTACTCATGTGGTTGGCTTACACAAGGTCTGCACCACTTTTCCCTAAACCCCACAAAAGATCCCCACTCACTCTGCAAATCAGAGGAAGGTTGGATTAGGGGACAGGGAATAAGTACAAAGAAGGTCTCACACATGCCGGACTTTTAGCACTGGTGCATGAGATCCCAGCATTAGGTGTGGGCGGAAGGCACAGGTGCGCCATCCAGCTCTGCTCTCAGCAGCCTGTAAAACGCAATGGGAGGCTGAAAGAGGCTGCAGCTGAACGGAACAGTATGCCCAGGGACGAATGTTAGGATCACAGACTGCTTATTTTCTGGACATTCGTTTCTGGGCGCATACCCAGTAACACTCAGTCTACCGTCCAGCCCCGTCCAGCCACAGCAGCTTTCAGCCTCTCATAGAGTTTTATAGTCTGCCAACAGTGGAGCTGGATGGTGCACCTGAACCTTCTGCCTGCAACAAAACGCAGAGATTCTATGCACCAGGGCGAAACACCCCAGTGTGCATGAGGACAATGACATATTGACTTGGTGGCTCTGACTGAAGATACTCCCTCATCCCCCCCAGAATGGACTTGCAGTCAATGCTACCTTTACCCTGTGCAGACCTGTGATCACAGCACCAAGTATAAGAGAGCCGCGCCACATCAAGTTTGAAATGTTATTCAGAGAGAGGGAAAGAAAGCCAGTGCTGTTTTTCCTGATTTGGTAAAGGAAGCTGAATGATATGGATTAATTGTAGCAATTGCGTACTGTATAATGGTACTTTTTCATCCACAATTTATCTCTTCAAATCCCCATTTTTATCATTTATATATAAAAAGGCATGTGACAATAAACCATGATCTTTAAAGTGGTAGTAAACCGCAGTTAAAGAAAAAAAAAAATCCCCTTCAAGGCAATGTCATAATGTGCTAGTATGCATCGCATACCAGCACATTATGGGAGACTTACCTTAAAATGAAGTCCTCCAGCATCATGCTGTCACCGCAGAGAGGGCTTCCATCTTCACTCATCTTCCTTCTGGGTTTGCGGCCTCTGGCTACATGGGTGGCCGAGGGCACGATGAAGTCACTCCCACGAATGCGTGCTGGAGCCACCGTTTACGGCACGGCTCTGAAGGTCCAGCACGGGTATACCTTCAGAGCGTATGAGCCGGTGACGACATTGGCCGCATGCACTCTGAATATCTCCTAAACAGTTCAAGTTTAGGAGACATTCACAGTACCTACAGATAAGCCTTATTATAGGCTTACCTGGAGGTAAAAGATGGAAAAGTGGGTTTACTACCACTTTAAAGCTACACCCAGAGAAAAAACTCTTAGTTGAATTCATCCCTGACAGTAACGTAAGTACCAAACTTCTGGTGCTAACAGTTCTAGAGCTTTTCTGAAGCTTTATAGTTCTAGTTTTCATACAGTGAAAGACAGTGGATCTCTAGACTTCTCCCTCATTCATTCATAAAACACCTAGTATTTTTCTCATAGAATACAAGGTGATCTGTGATTGCAACATGTAAAGTGCCCTAAATGGGCCCTAAATGTAAAGTGCCAGCGCTGGAAGTTCAGGGCTTTCTGTACTTTCAGTGATGAATGAAACTAAAAAGTCTGAATAATGCAACATCCATCCATCTGTTAGCAGGGCCCTGGTCAACGCCAGCAATGGCCATGCCAGCCAGGGGCCCCTCCCACTATCCCCCTGCGCAAGAATGGCACAGGGTACACACACATTTGTAACATGGAGAAACTCCGCCATCTTTGGCCACATTTTCCAGGCCTGAGGCCCACCTCCCGAAATAAGAAATATCCACATGTTTAAAGTTTTTACTGTAGCAGACAAATAATGAACAGTTCTTTACCAAATCAACCTCCACCTCCACCCTTTAAAAACTGACACCCACGGTTCTGCAAATCTACATTAGCAATGGATGGCTGCCTAATTCTTCCATAGTCCACACTGTAGGTCCCACATAAGTAGGTTCTCCATCCGAGCTTGTTATGGGCCTTCCCTAAGGCCTGGTTTACACCTATGCATTTTTTAACGCATTTTCAGTTTTGCAGAAACACACTAAAGTCCATATAACATGGTTTCCTCTGGATGTAGTTCAAATCTGTGCATATGGAAGGGGCCAGGGACTTTTTTCTGGTTCCATAGACTTCAATGGATGAAAAGCATGTATTAAAAAATGCAAAATGCACCTGCAATATGCAAATTGCAACCTGCATAAGTGTAAATCAGGCCTGAAGGGTTCTCTTCCTGAGACTACAGGCTTATATTGCAGTATACCAATGGTAGCCTCTTCCCCGTACAGTCAACCCCAGGCTCTTCCATTCAAAATTATAAAGGACAGACTAGCCCCACCCACTACGTTCCCCCAGGGAAGTGGTTTCCCTAAAAGGGGTACTAACACCCAGGCCAAAAATATCTACTCCTCCCCTGCTGCTAATCATTCTTTGTACCATGTAGAACTTATCTTCACACCTTATCCTCCTTGTTATCTGTTTTACTAAAAGAATTGCTAAACCTAACGTAAGTACTCAACTAGAGGAATGAATATTAGCTTTGTGTCTCTTGTTTAAGCAATGTTAATCAGACCCTGATGGTATCTTAGTATTATCTTCTAACGTCCAATGTTGCGTATTAGTCCTTCCTGTGGAAGTTAAATAATATGTAATCTAAAAACGCACAATGCTGTATTATTGGTCCTGTATACAGCTGCACCATGCTGGATTTCAACACACATAAGCGTGGTGAAATGTGAAGAAAAGTGAAACAGACATGATACTATTGTGTAAAGCGAGGGGACTTTAACTTATATGGACTTCAAACCATTAAATGTTTTAAAGAATTTGATAACAATTGAGCTTCTGATGACTAGCAAAAAAAGCTTTTTCTTTAGAACCCTTAGTTCATCTTCATAGACTATCGCTAACTGTACTGGATAGCCTCTATCTCTGTAAAAACTAGATAGATATTAGCATAGCAGTTGGACCTATCAGATGAATTAGAACTGTGGTTGCAAAAAGAAAAGCTGCTGTCTGGGTGAGATTAAAGGTGCAAAGCTGGCTATAGATGGAGTAATTGTATTTCCTGCAACCACGGGTGCAGGAAAGAGAATAGTTTGATTCCCCTATCAACACTGCCCATACATGGTTAGAATCTTGGCCAGTCCCTGCTGAACCAGTCGAGATTCGAACTGTCTATGGCCAGCTTTAGTTAGCTACGGCAGGGGAAGGCTTAGAACCTCTGCCAGGGTTTTATGGTTGCCTGTGGAAGGGAAATTTACGTTCCAGACAGAACAGGAAGTGACACACGTGCCCGTTGATCTCTGGCCACATGAAAACTGAGCACAAAATTCTCCCCAATGAGGGCACATTCAGCAATAACAACTTGCCAGAAACTCAAACCTTTACCTACTTTACTGAAAATTAGAAAACAAAATTTGGCTAAACTTGGACTTTAGCAATCCAATTATATATTACTGTTAAAGGAAAACTATTTTCAAGGTTCAGGCAGCAGTCTTTTAAAGCAACCTTTCTCAACTTTTTTTTACTGCTGAGGAAACCTGAAAGTAGTTTTCAGGTCTCTGGGAACCCCTGCTAAAACCAAATAATTGGAGATCAGTGGGAAGAATGCTCCTTACATAGGTGGGCAGTAGGAAAAATGCTTATTACATAGGTGGGCAGTGGAAAGAATGTTCTTACATAGATAGGCGGTAGGAAGAATGCTCCTTACATACTGTAGGTGGGCAGTGGGAAGAATGCTCCTTACATACTGTAGGTGGGCAGAAGGAAGAATGTTCCTTACATAGGTGGGCAGTGGGAAGAATACTCCTTACATAGGTGGGCAATGAGAAGAATGCTCCTTAAAACGGTGGGCAGTAGGAAAAATGCTCCTTACATAGGTGGGCAGTGGGAAGAATCCTCCTTAAAATGAATCTTACATAAGTGCACGGTGGGAAAAATGCACCCTACATAGGTGGGCAGTGGGAGAAGAATGCTCCCTACATAGATGGGTAGTAGGAAGAATGCTCCTTACATACTGTAGGTGGGCAGTGGGAAGAATGCTCCTTGCACAGGTGGGCAGTGGGAAGAATGCTCCTTACATAGATAGGCAGATGGAAGAATGCTCCTTACATAGATGGGCAGTGGGACAAATGCTCCCTACATAGGTGGGCAGTGGGAGAAGAATGCTCCCTACATGGGTGGGCAGTCAGAAAAATGCTCCTTACATACTGTAGGTTGGCAGCCGGAAGAATGCTCCTTACATAGGTGGGCAGTGGGAAGAATGCTCCTTACATAGATAGGCAGATGGACGAATGCTCCTTACATAGGTGGGCAGTGGGAAGAATGCTCCTTACATAGATGATAGGCAGATGGAAGAATGCTCCTTACATAGGTGGGCAATGGGAAGAATGCTCCTTACATAGCTGGGCAGGAGGAAGAATGCTCCTTACATACTGTAGGTGAGCAGTTGCAACAATGCTCCTTACACAGGTGGGCAGTAGGAAGATTGCTCCTTACATAGGTGGGCAGTGGGACGAATGCTCCTTACATAGATAGGCAGATGGACGAATGCTCCTTACATAGATAGGCAGATGGACGAATGCTCCTTACATAGGTGGGCAGTGGGAAGAATGCTCCTTACACAGGTGGGCAGTGAG
Organism: Aquarana catesbeiana; assembly: GCF_042186555.1. NCBI lineage: Eukaryota > Metazoa > Chordata > Amphibia > Anura > Ranidae > Aquarana > Aquarana catesbeiana. The sequence goes on along the minus strand of NC_133326.1, from coordinate 52,817,540 downwards.
AAGAATGCTCCTTACATAGATGATAGGCAGATGGAAGAATGCTCCTTACATAGGTGAGCAGTGGGACAATGCTCGTTACACAGGTGGGCAGTGGGAAGAATACTTCAAACCATTAAATGTTTTAAGCGTCTCTTGAGCTTCTCATGACTAGCAAAAAGGCTTTATCTTTAGAACCCTTAGTTCATCTTTATAGACTATCGCTAACTGTACTGGATAGCCTCTATCTCTGTAAAAACTAGATAGATATTAGCATAGCAGTTGGACCTATCAGATGATTTAGATCTGTGGTTGCAAAACAAAAAGCTGCTGTCTAGATGAGATTAAAGGGCAGTGGGAAGAATACTCCTTACATAGGTGGGCAGTAGGAAGACTGCTCTATACATAGGTAGGCAGTGGGAAGAATACTCCTTACATAGATAGGCAGCATTTTTCCTACTGCCCACCTATGTAAGGAACATTACCCAGTAGGGAAGGGGCCAGAACCAGGGATCCATTTTTGAAATGGAATCTTTTTTCCCCAGGTATGCCTATTGTGCAACTTATTATAACAACTAATTTGACACATTCCAGCAGAATCCATACAGTTCCTGCATCCAGTACTTATAGCTTAGCAGTGTGGGCTTATATTATTTATAGCTCTGGACTAAGGCAGCACCAGAGTCTGCGTGGCTTTGACATCACTTGTGTATCCAGGAGGTAAATCTAGGTTAGTCACGTATGAAGACAAACACTGGATCTGAAAAAACTCTGTGCTGGTTACTGCAGGGGATAAAAGAACAAGTAGATACGTATAGGAGCGCAGCTCGCTCATTCCACCCCAGCTCTGTGTGCTACTGGTGAACCCATTGAATATTCTCTGCAACTGACACTCCTCATATTTCCAGAGAACTCACACATGCTGTCATGTAGGTGTAAAATACCTTTATAAGCAGATAAAGGACGCAGATTGGAAATTCTTTCTGATAAGGTAGATCATGTGATTTAAAGGGAATCTGTCAGGACAGAAATAAAGACGCTTCCCCTGCTGTCTTGTGCGTGCTCTAAGCTGTCATCCTCATCTCCATTTGGAAGGTCAATGTCCTGAAACAAGTGTGTTCTCTGTACTACTCCAGTGGCACGCAACACGGTTTATTTACTAGAGGCAAATAGGCTGTTCACTTTGCAATGGAATTTTCCCTTAGCTAAGTGAAGGCGGTGAAAATTTACTTTGCATATAATACCCAATCACATGCAAGAAAAAAAAAAAAAAAAAAAATTTTTGCTTGCATGTGATTGGACGACGGAAGTCAACAGAAAATATGTAATAAACTCCGCACTCAGGATAGTAACGGGTTGCACCCCCCCCCCCCCCCCGTTAGGTTCCCGAGGGAACTTACAGTGAGTAGAGATAAAGAATGGGGTAATTGGCGCTACCCTGTAAAATCAAAAGAGTATATTAAAATGGTAGGTAAGTGCCTATCTACAAAGAAAGGTGGGTTGACTTATCCCATAAAGCAAAGTGTGTATATGTGTAACCATCAGTGTTAGGTATAAATGTGATATAGCAGGCAACTGCTTAATCGGATGTGTATGTGACAGGTGCACCAAATATATATAAGTAATCAACCAAATTACATCACATATATAGAAAAGGGTGTATAAATGTATCTCTCAGTCAGAACTGAGCCTACAGCATATATAATTTAGTGTTAAACAAATATCTCCCACAAATACCAACCATAAAATAAAGAACAAATATCTTGTGGTATAATCCAAATCAATGTGTACATAAAAAATATACATACGTAATGGAAATTTGTACGTTCTGTATATAATTGTATTGTATTTTGTATGTATTGCACACTGCCCTCACTGTGCACACAGCACTAATAATGTTTTCAGTAAATGTTTACATTCTTTCGAGTCCGGATTAGAATTAGCCTGCCTATGTAATGCCTCTTGTTACCATAAACGTACAATTGTAATATTAATGTGATAACAAGATATGTATGCAAAATATATGGACAAATGTATATATAAAAATATAAATATATATATATATATATATATATATATATATATATAGTCCCACACAAAACATGTGTGTAGAAAAACAATAATTAAAAATAAATATAAAAAGTACAAGTCCCACAAACGTTGTTATCCCTGCAGGGGTGATAGGCAAAAAGTGGGTCACTGTGGATGGACCACCTCCTCAGCTTTCTCACTATCCCGTCAGTTGCTCCATCGGGCTCTTGCAGCTGTCCACACAAACTCAGGGGTTATGCACTCCAGTCAGGACCCCCCAAATCGTTCCACAGTGTCTCAGAACTGGGTCCAGGCCTCAGATACAGCAGTAGTTCAGAGTCAAGGGAAGCCTCCCATCTGCTTTGTCAGTGAGTGAGGACCCATTGGGGGGAGCACTACGAGTCAACTTACCTGCTGAGCACCCAAGTCACCTAAATTAAAGTCACCACTGGCTATTTTGGAATCACACTCTATTTTATTTAAAACTTGTGGGACTTGGACTTTTTATTTTATTTTATTTTTACTAAACATACAAAAATGGCAAGTACTGTACTACAAGAATAGCATTAAGAAATGTTCCTTCACTGACATTTAAAGCTTTCATCACTTAAACGCTTTCTCTTTCGTAAATGTAAATACTGCACTTTAAAATGCTCCTTTGTGCAAGCTGCCAATATCATTTAAGTGTTACATATGGAATTCAACTTTTTCTATGAGCAAACAGTGTTCAGTGAAGTTCACAGTGACTATATAGACCATAGCTCCCAACTGTCCCTGATTTCAAGGGACTGTCCCTGATTTGGAGCAATGTCCCTCTGTCCCTCTTCCCTCCTAATTCGTCCCTTATTTTGGTCTGATCCATATAGTTGTATATAAAATGCACTTTTTATCTTTCAAAAAGAGTTTTCATCCACATTCTAAATTGCTGCATTTGTAAATTTTAAAAGCCAATACAAAGGAATACTAGTGGTAAAAAAAAGCCCTTGTAGATTTAATTAACCTTTTTTTTGGTTAATTCTCCTTTAAGGGGGTGTGGCAGGGGTGTGTCCTATGCCTACATACGTTTGCTAGTAGGGGTCCCTCATTCCCATCTCAAAATGTTTGGAGGTATGTATAGACTGGTAATGAGGCTTGAAGGCTAAGTTGAAGAACACAATGCTCTTATGTATCAAAGTTGCATCCAATTTGCCTCCAAGTAGTGCTACATAATTGCACTAAAAGTCGAATCAAAATCGTATCACAGCAGCATGAAACTAGCCAGAATCTTCATTCCGTCTCTTCATTTTTTTGTTTGCTATTTTGAAAAGCCAACATAAAGCAGATATAATGGTTAAAAAAACCCCACAGGTTTTAACTGATTATTTTTGGCATATACATTCCTAATAGTCTGCATAACTGAGGGTATGGCAGGGGTGTGCCCACTGCCTAAATATATTGTTCTAAAAGGCGTCCCTCTTTCTCAACTCTCTCAAAGTTGGGAGGTATGCAAAAGCAGCATGGTGGTCTAGTCATACTTTACTTCTTGCTACAGTCCCAAAGTTTGAGAAGCATTACTTTTAGGATCCGTCCACATGGGCATACTATAACGTATACCCATGCAAGGACCGTGTTTACCCGCACATGGGGTGCACAGGTGTTCCACGCATCCTTGTCCAGGCAGTCCTTTTTACGTCCATTGGGACGCAGCGGTTGCATGGACACAGCTGCTGCTCTCAATTTGACAGCCAAATGCGCTGTCTGCGTTCAGGGCCATGCTCCCACACCCGCACAGATGTCAAATTGGGAGTAGAAGTCTGTGTAGTTGCTTTATCCCAATTGGCATGAATAGGACTGCCTGCACAATTAGGCAAGGAACACCTGTGCATCCCCAAACACCACCCTAACACCACCCTAGCATAGGTGTATTCTGTAGTACACCTGTGTGAATGAGGCCCTAGTCCTTGTTGTGTTTGAAGACATGCGGATCCTTCCTTATACATTCCTTCCTTCCTTATACATACCTGTGAGCCAACTATGGGTCTGTGTTATTTACCACACACCCCTTTTAATAAGTAGTAAACGCTGTTATGTAAATCCCCATAAATTCCATCAAAAAATGTTTTTGCATAAAACAATGCAACTTTTTCAACAGGTCTTAAAAATATCTGAAATAAAAGGTTAGGTATGTAACAATCTCCTTTTAGCTTTTTCAGTCATGCTTTGTATTTGTTATTGACATAATGACAAGTCAATGGGGCTACTCATCTACTAAACATACAAAAATGGCAAGTACTGTACTACAAGAATAGCATTAAGAAACGTTCCTTCACTGACATTTAAAGCTTTCATTACTTAAACGCTTTCTCTTTCGTAAATGTAAATACTGCACTTTAAAATGCTCCTTTGTGCAAGCTGCCAATATCATTTAAGTGTTACATATGGAATTCAACTTTTTCTATGAGCAAGTTCACAGTGACTATATAGACCATAGCTCCCAACTGTCCCTGATTTCGAAGTTCACAGTGACTATATAGACCATAGCTCCCAACTGTCCCTGATTTTGAAGTTCACAGTGACTATATAGACCATAGCTCCCAACTGTCCCTGATTTCGAAGTTCACAGTGACTATATAGACCATAGCTCCCAACTGTCCCTGATTTCGAAGTTCACAGTGACTATATAGACCATAGCTCCCAACTGTCCCTGATTTTGAGGGACTGTCCCTGATTTGTAGCAATGTCCCTCTGTCCCTCTTTCCTCCTCATTCGTCCCTCATTTTGGTCTGAACCATATAGTTGTATATAAAATGCACTTTTTATCTTTCAAAAAGAGTTTCCCAGTGATAAAGCTTTCATCCACATTCTAAATTGCTGCATTTGTAAATTTTAAAAGCCAATACAAAGGAATAGTAGTGGTAAAAAAAAGCCCTTGTAGATTTAATTAACCTTTTTCTTGGTTAATTCTCCTTTAAGGGGGTGTGGCAGGGGGCATGTCCTATGCCTACATACGTTTGCTAGTAGGTGTCCCTCATTCCCATCTCAAAATGTTGGAAGGTATGTATAGACTGGTAATGAGGCTTGAAGGCTAAGGGGGTTATTTACGAAAGGCAAATCCACTTTGAACTACAAGTGCACTTGAAATTGCACTGAAAGTGCACCTGGAACTGCAGTAGCTGTAGATCTGAGGGGGATATGCAAGGAAAATAAAAAACAGTATTTTAGCTTGCACATGATTGGATGATAAAATCAGCAGAGCTTCCCCTCATTTCAGATCTTCCCTTCAGATCTACAGCGACTGCAATTTCAAGTGCACTTGTAGTGCAGAGTGGATTTGCCTTTAGTAAATGAACCCCGCAGTGTCACTATGGCAGACACCTGGCTCGGGATCAGTGTGAACTGAATGCATCTAATAAACAGTATATGAACAAGAAGCTGTTTTTTTGGACAGCACTTCCCTATTGTCATTACTGGAAATTACAGAAATCAATCCCCGTTTAAACCTATGCAAAGCGATGAAGTATTAACCCTCTCAGCAGTAGGGATTAGCTTGAATCGGTGCGGAACTTGGTTTGGGTTTGAGCCCAGAAGTCAACTGTCATTTCCTGGTCCAAACAGCTGCAGGTGGGGAATACCCTACCCCACAGGTGGTGTATACAAAAGGGCGGGTATGCTTGTGACACCAATGACCAAATTACATTGACCCAGTGCTGCGATTTGTGTTCTGGGTATGAACCTGAACCCAGTTCTGAGCAAACGCAACCTCATACCTACCACAGTAGAAAAGGACACTGCAATTTTCAGTAAAGAACATTTTATCCTCTCTCCAAACACTCCTCTTACTTTGCTTCATGGGTCTAAAGAATAAACAGCTATAGTAAACTTGCTTGGCCTTGAAGGCAAACCCAACCAACCAGCCCTTCCATGATAGGGCCATCTTTCTATGGGTTAAAGGAAGTACTCCATGCAAAATGTGCCATTGTGCCCATTAGATCGGTGAAAGGCGAGTGTTCCCAAAGGACATAATTTCTTGCCATACACTTTTTCACATACTCTATCAGCTTCCTTTTTGGCAAAGGAAATTGGTCACTCTCTTGCCATTTATTCACATAACATCTCAGCAGTGCAAAGTATCTTGGTGATGGAAGGCTTTACTTTGCCAGGAGCTCTGATTGCAGTTAGAGATGAACTTGGGTTCAGAGCAAACCCAGGAGTTAACTACGGTATCATATGGAACATTTCCTTATTAGGTCAAGGTCACTGAGCAAACATGGCCATGTGGCCATATTAGGTAAATTATGTCATGACCATCCCTGCTTCTTAGTATATGTGCAGCTGTGGGGTGGGAAAGCTGCTGTCCATAGCTTATTGGCCCAGCAATGACCTCTAACTTCAAGGTTTGGACTAAAACCAAGCTCATCCCTTGTTGCAGGACTGAACAGAGAATTGGTAGTTATATAATGCCCAGCATGGTCCTGTAGGTCCTGCTCTGATCAGTCTTAATAGTGAAGTATGTCGACTCAGGACCCCCAAGCCAGCATATCCTATTACTACTGGCACAGGGAGGAAAATGCCTGCCTGCCCCTCGGGCCAGTCCACCCTTGTTAACGTGTATGGGAAATGTAAGATCACTTCAAATTACATTTGATTTAGTAGGAAATCAGGCCAGTACAGAAAAGCAATGAGGTTAACAATGCTGTATTACATGGCAACCAATCAGATTATACTTAATTTACTTTAAGATGATGATTGGCCACTGGTTGCAATTGGTTTCTTCAGTTTGCACAATGATCTTAGCCATATTAAAAATTAAAGGAGGGACATGTTCCTTTGGTCCATAGCAACCAATTCTATTCTTATTCAGAGTGCAAAAAATACTTTTAGAAGCTGTTTGATTGCAAAAATACTTTAGAAGAGAGTTCGTACAAAAGGCCCTAGAGTAGACTTTCTTAACCAGGGTTCTCTCCAGAGGTTTTAGAGGCTCCTTGAGTGGGGAGCAGTAACAAATTGACCTCCTTCCTGATGTTGCCTGCACAGTTCTGGGACCAACGTCCCCTGACAGTGTCGGTGATGTGGGACCAGTGAAGTCTCACCCCTCTTCCATCTGAAAAGTAACCACTAAATATTTCCGACGGAACCAATTCCTATCGGGAAAACCGATCGTCTGTATGATGTTCCGACCGACCAAAAACTCGCATGCTCTGAAGCAAGTACGAGACGGAAGCTATTGGCTACTGGCTATTGAACTTCCTTTTTCTTGTTCTGTCGTACGTGTTGTACGTCACCACGTTCTTGACGGTCAGACTTTGGTCGGACTTTGGTTTGTGTAGGCAAGACCGCTTGAATGGAATTCCGTCGGAGTTCCATCGGAGAAACCTTTGGAGTTTATTCCGATGGCAAAACCGGTCGTGTGTAGGGGGCTCATCACCTACTGACCACCAATGTAAAGGGGAAACTACCAAGGAAACCTTTGGAAAATAAAATTCTGTCTCTAGTTTGACCACATTCTGAGTAACTAACCTGGAACAAGCATGCAGAATGTAAAATGTGAGTGAAGGCACATACCAGACTTCAAATAACAAAGTATCTACAGCATTGATGCTTTGACAATTGAATGAGGTGGAGTGTATTACTAGCAAGGGTTTCGGTAAAAGTGTGACATCCATTCTTTGTGCACAGCACAGGACTAGAATCCAAGGGCCTCAACAAGCACACAGAGGCTGATATGAAGAATGATACATGGATTTTTGTTCACTTTAACAAGTTATGGACTTTAAGCATGTGCCTTATGTCCAAAAAAGTCATATGATTACACAGTGCTCAGTTTGTGCAACTTTCTGCTGCTTGGCAGCGGAGATTTGCTCTTTAGCACAGCAGCAACTGAAACCACTGCTGCATAAAATGGAGCTTCTGAAGCTTGAAGTAAAGGCTCATGCTCTTTTTTAAAAATAATAAACATGTCATACTTACCTGCTCTGTGTAATTGTTTTGCACAGAGCAGCCCTGATCCTTCACTTCTCGGGTCTCCCGCCAGTGCTCCTGGCCTCTCCCCATTGCCCCTCTCCTGAGCTGTCTCTGTGTGTCCATAAGACACACATAGAGTGCAACTTGGCCCCACCACTGCTCCCTCCTTACTGGCAGTAATTGACAGCATTGGCTCCCACTGCTGTGTCTCAGTCAATTAGGAGGCAGAGACACAGGAGAGCTGCTGCCTTCATGCACATTGCTGGTTTGAGATGGGGTTTAGGTAAGTATTAGGAGGGGCTGCAGGGGAAGCTGCACACAGAAGGTTTTTTCAGCCTTCACAACCACTTTAAAGTGATTGTAAATGTTTTATTATAAATAACAAACAGGTTTATACTTACCTTCTCTGTGCAATTGGTGCAATGGAATTTCATAGAGTGACCCCAAACCTCCTTTTCTCGGGCCCCCCACTTTTGGCTCCTCTTCGCTGAGTGCCCCCATAGGTAGCCACTTTCTATGGGTGCACTAGTGCGGGCTCGTTCCCAAGCCTCACTGCCTGTGTCTATATACACACACAGCGGGGCCCCGCCCTCCATTCCCTCATCGTTGGGTTTGATTGACAGCAGCGAGAGCCAATGGCTCCTGCCTGTGGGACCAGAAAGTGAGGGGAGAGAGCCGCTGCAGGCAGGCATAGTGCTGGATCGAATGAGGGCTCAGGGAAGTATACGGGGGGGGATACTAGTACCTAAACATTTTTTTTTACCTTAATGCAAGGAATGCATTAAGGTAAAAAATGTTCAGGCTTTCTATCCCTTTTAATAGAATTAATAGAGTGTTGTACTGTATTGGCCATTGATTATTGCATAAAGTTTTGAGTTTAAAGTGGTTCTAAAGTCTAATGCCGCGTACACACGAGTGGACTTTTCGACAGACTAGGTCCGCCAGTCTTTCCGACGGACTTTGCAGTGTAGGTCCGCCGGACTTTCAAACGAACGGACTTGGACACACACAATCACACCAAAGTCCGACGGATTCCTACGTGATGACGTACGACCGGACTAAAATAAGGAAGTTTATAGCCAGTAGCCAATAGCTGCCCTAACCTCAGTTTTAGTCCGTCAGACTAGCATACAGACGAGCGGATTTTTCAACCAGACTCGAGTCCGTCGGAAAGATTTGAAACATGTTTTATTTCTAGGTCCATCAGACTTTTGGGAAAAAAAAGTCAGCTGGAGCCCACACACGATCGAATTGTCCGATGGGGTCCGGTCCTTGCCCCCCTGGTCCCCATTGAAAGATTTCCCCTCTATAATATTTCTGGGGACAGCCCATAATTTGTGATTTTCTTTTTACTTTTACTTTCAATGATAATGATAAACAGGACACATAGAGAGGGTTAGTCTCCTTAACAGGGACACACACAGTAATAATAACTGACAGGTGTTCTAATTCCTCTTCACTCTATCCAAAACTAGAAAAAAATAAATTTTTTAACATAATTTTGTTAAATTAGTTATACTTTAATGCATTTTAGGCATTAAAGTGAGTGTAAAGTCTTATTTTTTTTTCCGTTAAAAATAATAAACCTGTTATACTTACCCGCTCTGTGTAGTGGTGGTGCACAGAGCAGCCCAGATCCTCCTCTTCTCGGGTCCCTCTTCGGCGCTCCTGGCCCCTCCCTCCTGTTGAGTGCCCCCACATCAAACAGTTTACTATGGGGGCACTCGAGCCGAGCCACAGCTCGTTGTGTCCATTCAGCCTCCTCATTGGCTGACTGACTATGATTGACAGCAGAGGGAGCCAATGTCTTAGCCAATGAAGAGGGGAGTCCCGAGCAGCCAAAACACTCCTACAACATCGCTGGAACTAGATGGATCTCAGGTAAGTACTGGGGGGTGCTGCAAACAGAAGGTTTTTTTATCGTAATGCATAGAATGCATTACGATAAAAAAACCTCCTGCCTTTACAACCACTTTAAGGTAAAAAATGCTCCACTGCTTGTTTCACCCCCCCCCCCCCCCCCGTCCCGTCCTGTCCCGTCCCGTCCCTAAACACTTACCTGGCTCCCCCACCGATCCAGCGCTGTTCCATTTTTCAGACCAATTAAACATTCATGCTCATCAATCCTCTGCTTGTGGTGGCATAGTAAAGGTCACTGCAAACTCCTGCTTATAATAGAACACTTTAAATCCAATCCAGTAGACCCTAACCTTCATCAAACATGACTAACTTTCACCTATTTTGCCTCCCCCAAGAGATCTTGACCATTGATATTCCCTCAATGCCCAAGAAACGAAACTTGGAGTCAGGCTTTTGGTTCTCAGATGGACTATTGGTCTTGGTCTATTAATTTTTTTTTAATATTCACCTGTGTTTTACCTACAGCTCTGAACTGATTGCACGACAGCTGCAGAAATGCATGCAAATATTCTATGACTGCAGGTCTTTAGTAAGTAGAGTTGTGTAAGAATTGGCACTAATATACCTATTGTAAATGGAGGTGTGTATATGTGTCAGCATGTTTCAAGGGCTAGGCCTTCTTCTTCTCAAGAAAACACGTAAACCACGCCCCAGTGAGTGGACAAAATGACGGCGTTGGGACTGAACTATGTTACGTGAACTTTTTCGTGTACTTTTGTGAATACTTGTATATTGGATTTTGGTCTTCCGATAATGCACTAGGCCGGTGCGCCTTCTTTTGTTTCTTGTTTTAGTTTGGTTTTCCCCGATCTGAAGTGGGCAGCAAGGTCGATGTAGAGTTCTTAGTGGCAGTGGTCTATATCTCTGTTCAGTAAAACTGAAAGCGGTAGTAAACCGGTGGTGGGTGTTTTTTTTTTTTTTTTAAAGCGGAGTTCCACACAAAAATGGAACTTCCGCTTTTCGGAACCCCCCCCCCCTCCGGTGTCACATTTGGCACCTTTCAGGGGGGAGGGGGGGTGCAGATACCTGTCTAAGACAGGTATTTGCAACCACTTCCGGCATAGACTCCCATGGGAGTCTACGCCTCTTCCCGTCCCCACCGCGCTGTCTGCTGGGAACACACAGCTCCCAGGAGAGAGCGGGGACCACTTGGGACGCGCAGCGCGACTCGCGCATGCGCAGTAGGGAACCGGGAAGTGAAGCCGCAACGCTTCACTTCCTGATTCCCTCACCTTGGATAGCGGCGGCAGCTGCCGAGAACCGAGCAGGTTCTCCGCGTCGCCTGCTGACATCGCTGGACCCTGGGACAGGTAAGTGGCCATGTATTAAAAGTCAGCAGCTGCAGTATTTGTAGCTGCTGGCTTTTAATATTTTTTTTTTTTTGGCGGTGTGGGTGGACCCCCACTTTAACCTGCAAGGTAATGTCATAATGTGCTAGTACAGAGATACCCCACTTTTCAGTACACAATGGGGTTTATTTACTAAAGCTGGAAAGTGCAAAATCAGGCTCACTTCTGCTTAGAAACCAATGAGCTTCTAACCCCAGCTTGTTCAATTAAGTTTAGGTAATAAAACCTGGAAGCTCATTGGTTTCTATGCAGAAGTGAGCCTGATTTTGCACTTTCCAGCTTTAGTAAATAAACCCCATTGTGTACTTAAAAGTGGGGTATGCCTGTATGCTAGTATGCACTGTGTGACTGGCCAGAGCCGCGATATTGTCACTGCGCACGGAAGCCGCCGTTTACAGCACAGAAAGTAATGGCCCTGGTGGCTGTTCCTTCAGGGCGCATGCGCCAGTGATGTCACTGGCTGCATGTACAGTAAATATCTCCTAAATGGTGTCCGTTTAGAAGATATTTACCCTATAGGTAAGCTTTATTATAGACTTACCTATAGGTACAAGTCAGAGGTGGGAGTTTACTACCACGTGAAGAAAAGCCTGCTCTGGGCCCACACTTTGGACTCTTAGCTTTGAGGGCGTCACTCACTTGTAGCGCTGACAGGAATGTTTGTTTATGTGCCAGCATGTGTATAAATGTATCTACTGTGTATAGGTGTGTATATGTGTCAGCATTTACATAACAGTATCTACTGTGTATGGGTGTGTAAATCCTGTATATGTCAAATACAGTAATCGCACATATTGTGTGAGGATCTGTACATTTGTCAGCCTGCATGTAAATGTATCTACTCTAGATGGATGTGTATATACATTTACTGTACAGGGATATATTTGTCAGAGGGTATAAGGCTCAATGCACACTTGTGTTTTTTAAGCTAAAAAAAAGCTGTAAAAAATACTGGATAAAAAAACGCTGATAATAGCTTTTTGTAGGAGCGTTTTAGGAGCATTTAGAAGCATTTAGGGTTTTATTCGCTTTTTTGCAGTTCCTTAACCACTTCAGCTCTGGAAGGTATTACAGGCATACCCAACTTTTAAGTACACAATGGGTTTTATTTACTAAAGCTGGAAAGTGCAAAATCAGGCTCACTTCTGCGTAGAAACCAATGAGCTTCCAGGTTTTATTACCAAAGCTTAATTGAACAAGCTGATGTTAGAAGCTCATTGGTTTCTATGGAGAAGTGAGCCTGATTTTGCACTTTCCAATTTTAGTAAATAAACCCCATTGTGTACTTAAAAGTGAGGTATGCCTGTATTCCCTTAATGACCACGCCATTTTTTGTGATATGGCAGTGCCTTACTTTAACTGACAATTGCGCGGTCGTGCAACGCTGTACCCAAATACATTTTTTTCCCACAAATAGAGCTTTCTTTTGGTGGTATTTGATCACCTCTGCGGTTTTTATTTTTTGCGCTAGTGCTTGATAACTGTGTGGGGGATGGACTGAATGAACACAGAGATCAGTGTTCCTGCTTAGCAGAAACACAAGATTATTAAAGGGGTTATAAACCCTGGTGTTTTTTCACCTTAATGCATCCTATGCAGCCTCCCCCCGTTTTACTTACCTGAGCCCTGGAACTTGACCCAGCGGGGACGCGCTGTCTCTCTGCAGGGGGTTCTCGGCTCTTGATTGGATAGACTGATAGCAGCGCAGTCATTGGCTCCTGCTGCTGTTAATCAAATTCAAGGACGCGGGCGCCGGGGCCAAGTCATACATTCGGCGGCTATGGACGCCAAATGCTGGACTCGGGAGCGCACCTGCAAGGTAAACCCCTCGGGAGAGCATTTCTCCTAGGGGGTTATCTGATGTGGGGAGGAGTTGTGAGAGCCGCTGAGGGACCCCAGAAGCGGAGGTTCGGGGCCACTCTGTGCAAAACAAGCTGCACAGTGGAGGTAAGTTAAAAAAAAAAAAAAAAAAAGAACCCTTACAATCACTTTAAGTTTATCCCTGTCAGAACGGTGATCTGCCTTGTTTACATCGGCAGACCGCCGTTCCACCTCTCCGGGGAGCGATCGCGGGTGGCCAGCAGACCAATCAGCGCACACTGGCTATTGCATGAAATAACGTACAGGTACATCGTTTCGCGCAATAGAGCCAAACTGCCGCAGTATAAAAAAAGGGGAAAAAGATCAAAAAACGCTATTGGTAGTGTTTAGAAGCGTTTCTGCTGGAAAAAACGATCCAAGAAACTCCACAAAAACAATTTTTTTTTGCTCCTAGACGCTGAAGCTCAAAAAATGCTAATAGTCTAAATTAGCGTGCATAGACACATAGGATATTTTTTCTGGTTCTATTTAGCTTCTAGAACCAGAAAATAAATGCTAATAACAGCTTCTAGGAGCTTAAAAAAAACGCTAGTGTGCATGAAGCCTAAATGTATATATTTATGAGCGTATACATTATCTCACAAAAGTGAGTACACCCCTCACATTTTTGTAAATATTTTATTATATCTTTTCATGTGACAACACTAAAGAAATGACACTTTGCTACAATGTAAGGTAGTGAGTGTACAGCTTGTATAACAGTGTAAATTTGCTGTCCACTCAAAATAACTCAACACACAGCCAATAATGTCTTTGCTGGCAACAAAAGTGAGTACACCCCTAAGTGAAAATGTCCAACTTGGACCCAAAGTGTCAATATTTTCTGTGGCCACCATTATTTTCCAGCACTGCCTTAACCCTCTTGGGCATGGAGTTCACCAGAGCTTCACAGGTTGCCACTGGAATCCTCTTCCACTACACTGTAATACAAGCTGTACACTCACTACTTTACTTTGGAGCAAAGTAATAAAATATTTACAAAAATGTGAGGGGTGTACTCACTTTTGTGAGATACTGTATCTGTGTGATACTGTAGATGAATTTATCTTTTTATATGTGTACATATGCATTTGTAGGAGTGAGTTGTGGGAAGGGAGTATGTGTATTGCCCAACCCGGCCATTGCTTTATTTATTTAACCACTTTAAGACCGGGCCTCTTTTTGAGATTTGTTGTTTACAAGTTAAAAACAGTTTTTTTTGCTAGAAAATTACTTAAAACCCCCAAACATTATACATTTTTTTTCTAACACCCTAGAGAATAAAATGGCGGTCATTGCAATACATTCTGTCACACCGTATTTGCGCAGCGGTCTTACAAGCGCACTTTTTTTGGTAAAAATACACTTTTGAATTTTGAATTAAAAAATAAGACAACAGTAAAGTTAGCCCATTTTTTTTTATATTGTGAAAGATAATGTTATAACGAGTAAATTGATACCAAACATGTCACACTTCAAAATTGTGCCGCTCGTGGAATGGCGACAAACTTTTACCCTTAAAAATCTCCATAGGCGACACAGTTCTACAGGTTGCATGCTTTGAGTTACAGAGGAGGTCTAGGGCTAGAATTATTGCTCTCGCTCTACTGATCGCGGTGATACCGCACATGTGTGGTTTGAACACAGTTTTCATATGCGGACGCTACTCACGTATGCGTTCGCTTCTGCACGCGAACTCGGCGGGACGGGGTGCGTTTAAAAAAAAAAAAATGTTTTTTTTTTCTTATTTATTTTACCTTTTATTTTTTATTTTTACACTGTTCTTTTAAAAAAAAAAATTGTGTCACTGTTATTCCTATTACAAGGAATGTAAACATCTGTTGTAATAGAAAAAAAGCATGACAGGACCTCTTAAATATGAGATCTGGGGTCAAAAAGACGTCAGATCTCATATTTACACTAAAAGGCTATAAAAGAAAAAAAATTGTCATTAAAAAAAAAAAAATGGCCCTTTAAGAGCTATGGGCGGAAGTGATGTTTTGACGTCACTTCCGCCCTGCAATGATATGGAGACGGGTGGGGGCCATCTTCCCCTCACTCGTCTCCATACCACAGAGGAGAAAGGATCCGATTGCCTCCGCTGCTGCCAACGGCTCCGGTAAGCGGCAGAGGGCACCAGAGTGCGGCGGGAGAGGGGGGCCGCTGATAAAAGTGATCTTGCGGCGAATCCACCGCAGAGACCACTATTATCGGAAACCGGACCGCCGGCCAAACAAGAGGATACCGGGGTTATGGCAGCTAGCTGCTGTGCCATAACAATGGTATTCCTCTTCAAAGTTAGGACGTATATCGGCGTACGGTGGTCCGGAAGTGGTTAAAAAAGTGGGGGAGGTTTGGTACTGCTATCAAGTTTTTACTAGAATCTTTGTCCCCATATGGGAGATTTCCCTTTATTTCCTGTCCCAATGACACCCGATACTGGAAGAGGACATAGAGGGAAATTTCCCCAATAGGGATACAGTACTATAACAGATTCTTATCTCCACTGGGGAGTCGGGACACCACAAAATACATAGTGCAACGTTTCGGAGCCGCACAGGACCCCTTCGTCAGGCATGCCTGATGAAGGGGTCCTGCGCGGCTCCAAAATATTTCCTCTGTGATCATTCTTCAATAAAAGATTTGGACATAATTGACGATCCCTGGTGTGCTGGCAAACATTTTCATGATCTGTGATGTTTCCAGTTCCACCTGGTTGTTGCTACAGCACCCGCTACTCCTAAAGCCTTATCCAGGAAAGTGTCCGATGGGAATATCAATACTTCTCCACTGGGGACTTTTCTCCTGACATTCCGCCCCAATAACAAGCATCCCTGAGTTAGAGCGTTAGGCACCTTTCACACAGGCCATCCGTTGACGGATGAAAAACGAATGGCAATTCATTTCTATGGGCAAATGGATGATCGTCTATTCAGGTCCCTTTTTTAAATGGAACAAGGCTCTGTCCAGGCCAGAATGGATGGAAACGTCTGCTTTTGCTTTGGTTGTTAGGAGCCACCAACATCCTAACGACCAGTGAATCTGTGAACCAGTGCCCCCCCCACCAATCTATATCAGATCCTTCAGGTCTGGTATAGATTTGTTTTTTTTGCAATCTATTTTAGCTTATCAATCGTAAGATGTGGAGCCGGCATTCGTTTTATTTTTAGGCTTTTCCCTCTGTTTTCACCTGGTGATCTGGCCAGTAATACACCTCCTGTATTAAAGTACCTCCACTCTGGATGAAGGAGCACAGGGGGCACCTCTGGACAGCAGCACTGTCAGTCTGGGGCGAGGGGAGAGTTAGATGTACTGGCAGATTTAGCTACACTAACGCGTTGAATCCAAACTCCAGCTCACACTTTATAAGCAGTTACAGCAACTTGTTTTTCCCTTTGGGATAGAGGATATAGGTGTATAAATAAAAGTTCATCATTGTCACCACCATATCAGTGGTAAATGGTTGGTCTCCTTCCTGCAAACTAATACATTCTGCAAGAGAGCTTGTCCTTTTGAAAAACATCAGACTTACTGGCTGGATCGCCAGGTGAAAATAGAAGAAAGAAAGCCTAAAAAAGAAAACCAATGCAGCCATCACATCTAAGAATTGGTAAGCTGCAATATAGTCAGTAGTTGCTTTTGGGTTGAATACTGCTTTCACAATGAATATACAAAATGTCTTCACATTGGTGAGGCCCTTTAAATACTTTCCACTTATAATAAAGCTATTTAACCACTTGCCTACAGGGCACTTACACCCCCTTCCTGCCCAGGCCATTTTTCAGCTTTCAGCGCTGTCGCACTTTGAATGACAAAAAAAGACCAAAAATGTTGAAAAAAAAATGTTTTTTACTTTTTTTCTGTCAGTAAATTCTCTAACTAAATCATTTTTCGCCTTCACTGATGTGCGCTGATGAGGCGGCACTGATGGGCACTGATAGGCTGAACTGGTGGGCATTGATGAGGCGGCACTTATGGGCACCGATTAGGTGGCACTGATGAGGAGGCACTAATATGCCGCACTTATGGGCACTGATGGGTGGCACTGATATGTGGCACTGATGAGCACTGTACACACAAGTACAAACAAAAGAAATAAACATGAGAATGCCTAAACATTTGTAATTGCAACACTTTTCTGTGCAAAGTGGTGCATTACCTGACAGAAATGCAGGGGTGTCAATATTTTTGGCCATGACTGTATATTTAACCGCTTCCTGACCGCCCAGGAAGCGGTTATACGTCGGCTGTTTGAAGAGGGATATCGTTGCTAGCTGCCGTAACCCCGGTATCCTCTTCTTCAGTGAGCGGTCCAGTTTAAGATAAAAGTGGTCTCTGTGGCCTGACATGGAGAAGAGTGAGGGGAAGATGGCCCCCACCGTCTCCATATCATTGCAGCACAGAAGCGACGTCAAAAACGTCACTTCCACCCATAGCTCTTTAAGGGCCATTTTTTTTTTTTTTTTTTTTTTTTTTAAATGACAACATTTTTTTTTAATTATTGCATTTTAGTGTACATGAGATCTGAGGTCTTTTTGACCCCAGATCTCATATTTAAGAGGTCTTGTCATGTTTTTTTTTCTATTACAAGGGATGTTTACATTCCTTGTAATAGGAATAAAAGTGAATTTTTTTTTTAAACAGTGTAAAAATAAAAGGTAAAATAAATAAGAAAATATTTTTTTTGTTAAACGCGCCCCGTCCTGACGAGCTCGCATGCAGAGGCAAACACATACGTGAGTATTGCCCGCATAAGAAAACGGTGTTCAAACCACACATGTGAGGTATCGCCGCGATCGGTAAAGCGAGAGCAATAATTCTAGCCCTAGACCCCCTCTAACTCAAAACATGCAACCTGTAGAATTTTTTAAACATCCCCTATGGAGATTTTTAAGGGTAAAAGTTTGTCGCCATTCCACAAACGGGCGCAAATTTGAAGCGTGACATGTTGGATATCAATTTACTCGGCGTAACATTATCTTTCACAATATAAAAAAAAAAATTGGGCTAACTTTACTGATGTCTTATTTGTTAATTCAAAAAAGTGTATTTTTTCCACAAAAAAAAAAAAAAGTGCGCTGCACAAATACGGTGTGACAGAAACTATTGCAACGACCGCCACTTTATTCTCTAGGGTGTTAGAAAAAAAATGTATAATGTTTGAGGGTTATAAGTCATTTTCTAGCAAAAAAAAAACTGTTTTTAACTTGTAAACAACAAATATCAGAAAGAGGCCCGGTCCTTAAGTGGTTAAATAAATGTTTTTTTTGCCTGGAGTTCAGCTGTAATGGGAAAACAGAAGCCCAAGGCAAGTAAGCTTTATCACATACACATTTCACATGTTACATTTTATTTTTGCCTGAAGATTTTTACTGATATCACTATTGGGAAAGCAAGAAAACTCATGATTTAAAATGCCTTTTTGTTTATAAGACTGATAAAGCACAGGCTTTCTTGTACCATGTGCCAAGTGCAGACACATTGTAAACACTAAAGCATTGCTATCGCTAAAAATCTAACTTCGAATGTCCGGTGTGACGCAAGCATAATCCAATTGTTAATGAGTAACTGTCCAGCACTGGATACAATTTCTGTGTATTAACACTGACAACAGTGGAGCTGCTCACACAACAGCCAGACAATCATTTCGTTACATTGTAATATAACAAGAGACTGCAGAGCAGCAATATCAGTAAAAAAAAAAAAAAAAAATGCAGATCCCTAAGGCTCTATTCACATTTCCGTGTTCCATGAATGCATGCAAAAGTTCAAAGAATACACAAAAAATGCCCATAACGCTTACAGTACCATTCATTGTTAATGGCACCCAGCAGATGCGATTTTTTGCGCACAAAAAAAACGCACTGTAAAAAAATGCGTAACGCTCAATGACCGAAAACCTGCAGGAGCTTCTTTGGAGTGTTTCTCATATGTGGGGTGGCCAGGGCAGGACTTAGGGTGGTGGGGGCCCCTGAGCTTGAGTCACTTTCGGGCCCTACCTTCTATACATATGCACAGCTCTATAAAACAGAAATAGAAAAGGACAAGGTGCGCCAGACTCAGTGCAGTATTAAAGAACTTCTGTTTAATTGGACAAGACAAAACAGCCAAATGGCTACTCACAAAAGTAGATAATATATAAGCGTATAAGTGGAGGATACTGTACTGGTATTCGTCCTGGGTCCACGATTAATAAAATCAATAAAAATGGATAAAATGATAATTACCGTATTTAGCGGCGTATAACACGCGCCGGCATATAACACGCACCCCAAGTTTAGGAGGGAAGTTTAAGGAAAAAAACTTACATTTAAATGCCCATCAATGCAGCCTTATCAGTGTCCATCTGCAGCCATGTCAGTGTAGCCTTGCCCCAGTGTCATTTGCAGACTTGTCATTGCAGCCTTTCAGTTTAAAAATGGCGCCGCCGAGATACAGAGCCGGATGTCTCGGCGGCTCTTGGCGGGGCCCATGGGCTTGAGCCTAGTCAAGCTCAATGGTAAGTGCGGTCCTGGGGGTGGCCCATTCAAATGAATGGGCTGCTCTATGTGTGTCATGTGAAATGTATAGATGTGATTGGGGCCTAAGGTTTACCTTTTTTTTTTTTTTTTGCTTACGGTTTTTACATTTTTACAAACATTTTACATGTTAAAATCAGCATTTTTTGCTAGAGAATGATTCAGAACCCCTAAACATTAAATATTTTCTGAAAACAGAGGCCCTGAAGAATAAAATGGTGGCCATTGCAATTTTTAATGTTGCAGGATATTTGTGCAGCCATTAATCAAATGCATAGTTTCAGTGGGGGGGGGATACACCAATAAATTATAGTGCACAAACACAATACAATAAGCATTTTACTTTGGTAAAATATAAAAGATGGGGTTATGTTGAGTAAATAGATACCAAACATGTCAAGACGCAAAATTGCATGTGCCTGTGAAATGCAGACAAACTATGGTACCCAACAGTTTTCATAGGTGACACTTTACAAGCCTTTACAGGTTATCATTTTAGAGTTAAAGTGATACTAAACACACACTGTTTAATTTACATTGTCCCTTCTATTTATGTATGTGGATGGTGGCACTGTAATTATTTTAATTAAAAAACCCATCTAAGTACCCTTTTCCTAATGGATATACAGCTGTCCACATGACCCGGCTCTTCCCCAGCCTGTCTGCAGGGAAACATAAGCAGGAGGAGCTTCTAATCCTCTGCTGCTGGCAGGGCTGCTGTTAGAAATCATGGGGCCCTATACAGCCTACCTGACATAATAGAAAGCACTCTGAGGCTTCCTGCTCATTCACAAACTGAAGCGTAGTAAGCACAGCTTGCTATGCTTCAGTGATGAATGGACACGAGTGAATGGTACCGATCGCTCACTGTGTTCATTTGGGAAAGGAATGGGCAGTAAATGACATCGCCTTGTGTGCCTGCAGCAGCTGTCGGTGATTGAGGAGGGAAGCCCGCAGCGTTGCTGGGGGAAAGGGGCACACAGGGATGCACGAACAGCAGATGGAAGTAGAGCATGTGCTAGAACCAATCCCCTTGCAGTGCAGCCGGAGGCAGGGAGAGGAGGAAAAGCTTGCAGCACTGCAGTGGGAGACAGAAGAGGATCAGTGTCTGCAATAAGACAGTACAAAGGCCCTCCTGCTCAGGAGGTGCCTGGCCCCCCTTTTGAACTGATGGGTCCTGGGCCCACTACAGGAGGGCTGGCTGTACTGCCTTATCAGTGGGCCCTGGCTGATGGTCACATGTTCAAAAAAAAACTGCCTTTGGAATACAGCGTAAACATAAATAATTAATATCAATAAACTGTTTTAAATTGTCATTTAAATATATATTTGAAATGTAATCTTTTTTATTTTTTGGCAATAACATGGAGTGGGTGGATCTTTGCCAGTCACAGGCTGTGTCACGCCCCTCCAGTCTGTGTCTTAGAATAAGAGGTGAATCCTCCATTAATCTACATGTAATATCCTGACCCCATCGTGTCTAGCTGGTTAGTGGGCATGGAGGAGGAGGATGGAGTGGGGTGTCATTTACCATTGTGTATACACCCACATGTGTGACTCTATAGTCACATGGGCAGCTCAGATGTGATAGGGAGGAAATGCTCAGCATAGACACTCACTGAAAACTGAGCATGTGTAGAACTGCCACAACAGCTGCAAAATCCCTAGCTGAATTGGGGACATGAACAGAAGGGGGAGATAGAGAGCAGCAGGATAAACCAGTTTTTTTGCAGAATACAGAAAACGAATCTCATAGTGACTAATTGAGCATGACCAGCATGTAATACAACATTCATTGATAGTTTTTATGATGTGGGTTTAACCACCTCCCATCCGCGATATAACCAAAAGACGGCTACAGCGCGGACCTAATTTGCCGGGGGAGCGTCCATAAACGTCCTCCCATGCTCGAGCAGCCTGCTCACCCCCTGCAGGGGGAGCGCAGTGCACACTGTGATCAGCGAGTCTATGAGACTCGGCTGATCACAGATCGAAGCAAGGGGTCAATCCCGACCACGTGATCAGCTGTCAGCCAATGACAGCTGATCATGTGGTGTAAACAGAGCCTGTAATCAGCTATTTTTTCTCCTCATGCTGGTAGCGTGAGGAGAAAAAAAAAAAAGCTGATCACCGGCGGTTGTGAGAGGGACATCAATCCCGATCGTGAAGAGCCTCTGCAGAGGCTTCTGTGCCTAACTGTGCCACCTACCAGTGCCCACCAGCGCCACCTACCAGTGCCCACCAGCGCCACCTACCAGTGCCCACAGTACCACCCATCAGTGCCCACGATGCCACCTATGAAATGTCACCAATCAGTGCCTCATTACCAGTGCTGCCTATCAATACCACCTACCAGTGCCCATCAGTGCCACCTACCAGTGCCCATCAGTGCCACCTATCAGTGCCACCCATAAGTGCCACCCATCAGTGCCACTCATCAGGGCCCATCAGTGTTGCCTTATCTGTGCCTATCAGTGTCACCTTATCTGTGCCTATCAGTGTCACCTTATCTGTGCCTATCAGTGTCACCTTATCAGTGCCCATCAGTACAGCCTCATTAGCGAATATCAATGAAGGAGAAAAATTACCCGTAAACCAGTGTAAAATTTTGTAACAAACTATGAAACATGTTTTGTTTTTTTTTGTTTGTTTAGCAAAAAAAATAAAAACCAAAGCGGTGATTAAATACCACCAAAAGAAAGCTCCATTTGTGTGAAAAAAATGATAAAAATTTCATTTGAGTACAGTGTAGCATGACCGCGCAATTGTCATTCAAAGTGTGACAGCGCTGAAAGCGGAAAATTGGTCTAGGCAGGAGGGGGGTTTAAGTGCCCAGTAAGCAAGAGTTTAAAGTGGTTGTAAACCCTTACAGACCACTTTCACCTACAGGTAAGCCTAGATTAAGGCTTACCTGTAGATGCTTGAAATATCTCCTAAACCTACACAGTTTAGGAGATATTTACTATTCCCCTGTACGATGAGTTCTTCTGTGCATGTGCCGATGTATTCGGCGCATGCGCACTCTTGAAAGGGCATGCGCGGGAGTGACGTCACGCGACTCCGGCCAGTCACAGAGCCAGAGTTCGCGGCCCCGGAAGGAAGAGGGGTGAAAAATGGGTGCTCACTGCCAGTGAGGAAATCGGGGACATCGCAGGCTCCTGTGTCAGGTAAGTGACACATAATGGGCTACTATGCGATGCGATGCGATGCATAGTAGCCCATTATGCTTTACCTTTGCAGGGAAACAAAGAGGAAGTAAAACCCATCAGGGTTTACTTCCTCTTTAATGACACTTTAACCATGATCTATGGTCCAACAATTATTGCTCTCAATCTGGCGTTCTCTCAATACCTCAATGTGTGGTGCAACAGCCTATGTGATCGCATGGGCAGATGACAGACACTGTTTAGGTCTCACGCACACTTGAGCTAAAAAAGTGACAGTTTTACAGGCGTTTGATGCTTTTTTCTCTGCATGTTAGCCTATGTGTTCATACACACTATAGGTGTTTACAGGAGAGTTTAGACACAGAGGTGTGCCTAAACGCATCTAAACGCACCTGAGGCCAGGTTCACACATGCTGCAGCCATGGCTCAAGCAGGGGGTCCGGTGCGTGTCTGTTTACTGAATCAGGTCCGAATTTCTGCCTGAATTTGCACATGATTCGAGCCAAAGACGCACAGGACCCTTTCCAAACACGGACCGCGGCCCCCCCGGAGGTGTGTGAACCAGCTCCATTGAGAGATGGTCACTCTCTCCTGTCATGCGAATTGGATTCAGGGAAATTCCAATTCACATAAGTGTGAACCGAGCTAAAGCTAGGCTTGTTAAGGGCTTGAGCACCTTTTATTTTAATGGCCAGAATAAATTTATTTGGCTAATAAAGTCAATGAACGCCCAAGTGGTTGAGACGCCATTTACAAAAACGCAGCTTAGGCACATTTTGGGTTGAGCGTTTAAAAGAGCCCCAGTGTGCATGAAGCTTTAGACATGGGGGGGGGTCTATTAGACTACCCAATGTTTTGCCCCTGCCCTCCACTGCGGCTAATTAAGCACAGAATGTGGGGACTGGCAGTTATCAGGGTATGTGGAAGCGATTGGGCAGCTGCACAGCCGCTAGATCACTTCCACCTGACAGGCAATAAGTGGCTTTTTGACTGATTTTCACACATTCCCGGTGGCTTATGAGACCAGACATTCCCTGAAACTCATAAAGACCGGTGCAGACAGATTTTAAAGTGTCTTGTGTGGGTTCTAAAAGTGTCTCAGCCCACATCAAACTTGTACTTGAATTTGTGCCACTTTTAGAACACACACAAGACACTTTAGAAAAATCTGTACACCAGGATCTCTCTTTGTACGCCAAAAGAGAGTCGTTCTTATAGTGATAGCAAAGGCAATTTTTTTTTTTTTAATGACAAACATGTTATACTTACCTGCTCTGTGTAATAATTTTGTACAGAGCATATCCGACCTTCCTCCTCTTGGGCCCCCCGCCTGCACTCCTGGCCCCTCCCTCCTTTCAAGTGCCCCCAGAGTAAGCTGCTTGCAAAGGGGGCACTCAGGGAGGCTCGTCCATTCACATACAGAGCTGTGGCTCGGGCCTGCCCCCTCTCTCCTCTCTTTGGTTCCCTGGCTGTGATTGATGGCTCCCACTGCTGCCTTAACCAATGAGAAGGGAGAGTCCCCGGAGAGGGAGCCAATGGCTTTCCCTGCTGTCTCAACCAATGAGAAGGGAGAGTCCCCGGAGAGGGAGCCAATGGCTTTCACCGCTGTCTCAACCAATGAGGAGGGAGAGTCCCCGGAGAGCCAAGGCTGTGATTGATGGCTCCTGCTGCTGCCTCAACCAATGAGAAGGGAGACTCCCCGGAGAGGGAGCCAATGGCTTTCCCTGCTGTCTCAACCAATGAGAAGGGAGAGTCCCCGGAGAGGGAGCCAATGGCTTTCACCGCTGTCTCAACCAATGAGGAGGGAGAGTCCCCGGAGAGCCAAGGCTGTGATTGATGGCTCCTGCTGCTGCCTCAACCAATGAGAAGGGAGAGTCCCCAGAGAGGGAGCCAATGGCTTTTGCTGCTGTCTTAACCAATGAGGAGGGAGAGTCCCCGGAGAGCCAAGGCTCTTGTGCACTTCGCTGAATCGCAATGGGGCTCCCTCTCTCCTCTCTTTGGTTCCCTGGCTGTGATTGATGGTTCCTGCTGCTGTCTCAACCAATGAGAAGGGAGACTCCCTGGAGAGGGAGCCAATGGCTTTCCCTGCTGTTTTAACCAATGAGAAGGGAGAGTCCCCGGAGAGGGAGCCAATGGCTTTCGCCACTGTCTCAACCAATGAGAAGGGAGAGTCCCCAGAGAGCCTAAGCTCTTGTGCACTTTGCTGGATTGCGATGGGGCTCAAGTAAGTATTAGAGGGGCTGGGGGGCTGCTGCACACAGAAGATTTTTTACCTTCATGCATAGAAAAAACGTGAGCCTTTAGAACCACTTTAATTGCTTGCTGACCAGCCGCCGCAGTTTCACTGTGACAGAATGGCACGGCTGGGCGAAACGACGTTACATTACGTCGCTTCACCTTTCCACCTTCACCCGCAGCGTATACCTGATCCCAATGCGAGTGCCCGGCGGGTGCGATGACTGCTGGGCTCCCGCGATTGCTCGTGACAGAGCGAGAACCGGGATCTGTGTGTGTGGGGAGAGAGGAGAGAGATCATGTGTTCATACTATGTATGAACACCAATTTCTCTCTCCTCCTAGACAGTCCCATCCCCCCTACAGTTAGAAACACACATAGGGAACACAGTTAAAGTGGATTTAAACCCAATGTAATCCTTTCTAAACTACTGCCATAGGGGTTATCTATAAGGATATACATGCCTCCTGCATGTATCTTTACCTGTCAAATGTCTCCCCTCTGTCTGTTATGAGAACCCAAAAACTGCATATTCTGTGGGCGGGTCTGTTGTCTGGAGCTCGGTGGGTGGAGTCGTGATGTCAGTAGACTCCCCGCCCACCTCTACACTCCCCTTGCCAATAGGCATTTTCTCCTGTGTATTTCTAACACTGAACTTCTGCTATGATCTCTAACATCCAGTGAAAAGACAGGAAAGTAACCACATGACTTCAGCATGCCAAATCATGCTGAGGTGTGGAACAGCCAATCCTTGCAGAGCTGCTGAAGAAAGGAGTGGGGGAGGGAATTATAAAAAAAAAAACATGTCTTAGGCTAGTGCACGAGATATGTAAATCACCTGTCACTTACAGCAAGGGGGAGGATTTAACAAAGTTTTTCTCTGTTTGTCAAGATTTATCTCACTGAACAATAAAAGAGGATTGCTCAGAGCTGGATTAACTCTTTGTGGCAAGACTGGGCTCAAATGATAGGAAATCTTATACTCTACATTATGACATCGAAAAAAAAAAAATTTCCGGTTTACATCCACTTTAACACCTTGATCGCCCCCTAGTGTTAACCCCTTCCCTGCCAGTGACATTTACACAGTAATCAGTGCATTTTTATAGCACCGATCGCTGTATAATTGTCAATGGTTTCAAAAATGTGTCAAAAGTGTCCGATGTTTCCGCCATAATGTCGCAGTCCTGATAAAAATCGCAGATTGCTGCCATTACTAGTAAAAAAAAAAAATAGTAATAAAAATGCTATAAATCTATCCCCTATTTTGTAGACGATATAACTTTTGCGCAAACCGATTTTTTTTACCAAAAATATGTAGAAGAATACATATCGGCCTAAAGTGAGGAAAAAAACAGCCAGCTTCCAGGTTTTATTGCCAAAGTTTCATTGAACAAGCTAAGGTTAGAAGCTGATTGGTTTCTCTGCAGAAGTGAGACTGATTTTACACTCTCCAGTTTTAGTATATAAGCCCCATTGTGTTTTTTTCAAAATTGTCGCTCTTCTTTTGTTTATAGCGTAAAGAAAAAAAACCGCAGAGGCGATCAAATACCACCAAAAAAATGCTCTGTTTGTGGGAGAAAAAGGACGTCTATTCTGTTTGGGTATAGTGTCGCACAACCGCGCAATTGTCAGTTAAAACGACGCAGTGCCGAATTGCAAAAATGGCCTGGTCATTGAGCAGCCAAATCTTCCGGGGCTGAAGCGGTTAATTAGCTCCACTTTCGTAAGATACAAACTCTACGAACGTAAGATACGAACGTTTTTTTTTTTTTTAAATTTGGCGCACTTGTTGTGGCACATTGTAAGATTGGCGCATTTTTGAACTAACTGAGTTTGGTGCAGGAGTCGCTGTCCTAACCAAAAATTGTTGCAGATGGTTCAGGAATTTGGCGCAAAACATTAACAAGATGGATTAATACCAGAGAAGTGTTGAAGCAGCTTTATTGAATTCTCCCATTCCTTATTAAGGGGAATTTGAACACGTGTTTTGGCGTGCTGCAACACATACATTAAAAATGCAACAATGTAAATTAGCCGACTTTAAATAAAAACACTTTCTCTGAACAGTTTTTGAAAAATGCTCTATCATTCATAGTCAACAAAATAGGAAGTGCACAGATCAGATATGACACGGACCGTTGCTTCCATCTGCACTGATGAGCTGTGACTCTCTTTGGCACAGGCTGTGTGGGTTTTCATTTATATATACCAAGCCTGACCAACCATGGAATTTTCTCAGAACTCGTCCCCTTATAAAACAATCATATGTTCAGACACCTGGGCCCTTCAAAAGTGAACTTTTAACGCAATGATAGGCATGGACTTTGTGTACAGCTGGTTGGAGGACATGCTGACAGGAGATGATGAAGTGTAATTAGCTATTTAGTGTAGACCGGAATAGAGAGATCACTATACCTAGTGCTGGCCATAGAGCCCATCCATCCAAAAAATTAATATTTCAGCTTATGGTGGTTATGAACTCAGGGTAGATAGAAAAGACACAAATGAATGCATGTATTCATTAATACATCATGAATTACCGTATTTATCGGCGTATAACACACACAGGTGTATAACACGCACATTCATTTTAAGTGGGAAGTTTCAGGGAAAAAAACTTAAATTTTAAATAAGGAACTTTGAAGCAAAATAAGGGTCAGTGCCCATCTGCAGCCTCACCATTGCCATCAATGCAGCCTGATCAATGCCCATCTGCAGCCTCATAAGTGCCATCAATGTAGCCTCATCAGTCCACATCAATGCAGCCTCACAAGTCCCTCAATGCAGCAGCCTCACCATTGCCATCAATGCAGCAGCCTCACCATTGCCAGCAATGCAGCAGCCTCACCATTGCCTTTAACGCAGCAGCCTCACCATTGCCATCAATGAAGCCTGATCGATGCCCATCTGCAGCTTAGAGGGGACAGGGATGGGGGCGGGACAAGCACCGACAGATTACATACAGTGAGAATCTCCTATGATAGACAGAACAGTGGTCCAATGGCGGCCCAGGAGATGGGACTTCCTATTACAGAGGCCGCCAAGTAAACAGGAGAGTCTCACTGTATGTAATCTGACGGCGCTCATCCCGCCCCCCTCCCTGTCCCCTCCGAGGCAGCTAAAATTGAAGTATATAACACGCACACGCTATTTGCACCCGATTTTCAGGGTGAAAAAGTGAGTGTTATACGCCAATAAGCCCTCATGCACACAGGCTGTTAAAAAAACGTTATGAAAACGTCAGTATCTTTGCAGTGATTTTTTTAAACTTTTTTCAGCTTTTTTCAGCGTTTTTGCAATAGCGTTTTTTAGCGTTTTTCCGCGTTAGCGTTTTTGAGCGTTTTTTTTTTTTCAAATTTTTTTTTTTTTTTTTCAATGGATCAAAAACGCTAAAAAACGTTGGTGAATGACGTTTTTGAGCGTTTTTGAGTGTTTTTCAGCGTTAGAGCGTTTTTACAGCTGAAAAACGTCTCTCAGAACCCACTGGTCCTGGGTTTTTTTTACAGCTTAAAAACGCCTATGCCACTTGCAGCTCAAAAACGCCTAGGTGGGCATGAAGCCATAGACTAACATAGACAGGCCTTTTTAAGCTGCAAAAAAAGCTCAAAAAAGCAGCTGTAAAAATGTCCGTGTGCATGAGGACTAAATACAGTATTATTATTATTATACAGGATTTATATAGCGCCAACAGTTTGCGTGGCACTTTACAACATCGGGGAAGACAATACAATTCAATACAGAAGGGATCAGAGGGCCCTGCTCGTTAGAGCTTACAATCTAGAAGGGAGGGTCAAGTGGAACAAAGGGTAGTAGCTGTGAGGGATGATCAGATGGAGAAAATGAAAATACAGTTGTTAGGTGTGGGTAGGGTAGGCTTCTCTGAGGAGGAGGGTTTTCAGAGATCGACTAAAAGTTAATAGAGTAGGAGATAGACGGACAGATTGGGGTAAGGAGTTCCATAGGCTTGGAGGAGAGGCTCTGGAAAAGTCCTGGAGACGAACATGGGAGGAGGTGACGAGGGAGCTAGAGAGCAGGAGGTTTTGAGAAGAACGAAGAGAATGATTAGGTTGGTATTTTGAAACTAGGTCAGTGATGTAGCTGGGGGCAGAGTTGTGGATTGCTTGTATTTTAATTTCAATATTTCTTTAATAGAATATATAATATTACAGCGAACAACATAAGATGTCAGTAGCGCAAGAGAAGATAAAATGATATGAGGTCAGAACCCCACTGGGGTCCCTCCGTATACATATACATCCTAAATAGTGCATGTTTCGCCTTATGAAGAAAAAACAGAAAAACCTGAAAATCAAGATAACAAATAAACAAAGGAACAGAATAGTGATATAAACCATAGAACTACAGCATTCAGTCTTGAGTGACTATGATGCAGTATTCAATCATTATATCATGTTTTGTACCATTCATTCCACGTCTTCCAATGAGAATGCATCATTTGGTAGTTTCTTTGTGATGAGGCAAACTTTATTTTGTATGTAGCATGTGTGTTGGTCATACTAATAACTTCACTTAAAGAAGGGGCTTTTTGGGCTTTCCAGTGTCTCATTACTGATAGCCTAGCACTTAGCAAGACGTGTCACTATTGTCCTTGCCGCTACTGGAATGGAATCCCTTCCCAGTTATAGAATAGCCATTCCTGCTGAAAGACATGCATCGTCAGGATTTGTGAGACTAATCGAAAAATTGTGGTCCAAAAAGTATATATGACTGGGCAAGACCACATTATATGAAACAGTGTACCATCAGCTCCTCCAACAATTCCTCCAGCACAGTGGAGACGTTTGGGGGTCAAATTTTGAAATTCTAAATGGTGTCAAATACTATCGAAGCAGTATTTTTTGGGTCGATTCCCATAAATTTACGCTCTTTGTTGCGGTGTAGGTAATATTAAGGGCTTTTTTCCATGGCTCCGGGGTGTATGAAGTGCCGATGTCTTGCTCCCATGCTGTTTATAGATGAGGATTTATTGAACATGTTTTTATTATTTAGGGTATTGTAAAATAAGGAAATGCCTTTGATGTTAGTGACAGGTTTAGTAAGATATAAGGCTATTCACCATGGCAGCAAGATGGAGGTATTCGGATTATTATGGAGAAAATGAGTGATCTGAAGATACCTATACTGGTCAGAGTCTTCCAGTTCATATTCTAATTGTATCACTCCTGTAGAATGGTTATATATTCATATATAACTTTAGTTATTGAATTACAAGAAACTTATTAATAGTTTTAAGGTGATTATATATATATATATATATATATATATATATATATATATATATATATTTCTATATATGTATAATGTATGTTTCTGAGCTCACAGACGGTCATTCACAGATGGTCACATTGTCTTGGGATAGGCTTTGTTAGTACTAGATAAAACCAGCTTTTTCGCGCCTTCCATCTAGCCTTTAAAAGGTCAGACAATAGAGCAGGCCGGTGAACCTCGTTGAGGACGTGAATGGTCCTAGATCTTGAACAGGCTGTCGGCTTCCAGAACTATCTGAAAATTCAGAAGTTGAGGGGTTCCCTGGATTGAATGCTGAATTTATCCTGTATTGTAACATCTGTAATACATCTTTAATCGAAGCTAAGTAAATCTCTTTTATTACATTCTTTGTTTTGTGTGTTTTAATCATTGCATTTACTGACCACATATCTAAAAGGGTAAATATATAAATGAATCTATGAATAAATGTAACACAGAATTTAACCCCTTGTTACAACTCTGAACGTTTTAAGAGCAGGACCTACCATTAGATCTCCCATTGTCTTTAACCCCTTGGAAATCCAATGGATCCTTGGAAATCCAATGAGTAACATATAGTCCTGATGTGGTAGAGTCCGCGTGTGGCATGGCCAAAAGTGTATTCTAGGCCTGCAATGAGGCTATTATAGTTGGAGACAGTGTTGTAATCCTGCGGGGGATAAATCTATTGGACATCAACAGATTGTATAGGTTGTTACCAATAATTTGGGACCTCTCTAGTTCTTTCCATCTCACACCATGAGACTGAGGGAACATTAATTGTATTTTAAATGATAGCAGTCATAAATTAGAATTAAATTAAATTAGAATTATTTTTAATTTTACATAGGGCAAGGTAGGGTGATAACACCGTCAGTTTTTATTTTGCCATCTATGTCCCATTGGGGCATCTTCTCATCAGTTTCCTATCACATAGCCAAAAGGAAGCGAGAAGAAATCCTCCTCAAAATGAAGGAATCCCTGGTTGCCCCAACTGGAAGATTTCCTCTTTGTTCCTGCTCTGGTAACTACCCAAAATCTGGAATTTTCTTTCACTTTCAGTGATAATGGTAAACATGGCAAACAGAATGTGAATCTCCCTGACAGGAGCACAGACAGCAATAAAAACCTGACAGGGATTCTAATCCCTCCGCACTCCATCCAAAACTAAAAAAAGTTTTGCCTTTAGTTATAGTTAGTTACCGTATTTATCGGCGTATAACATGCACTTTTTTCCCCTTAAAAGCAGGGGAAAATCGTGGGTGCGTGTTAGACGGCGAACCGCTGCCTCGGAGGGGAAGGAGGGAACGAGCGACACTGAAATAGACAGAGCCCAGGTTTACACTAAAGCAATCTCAGTGATTGCATGTGATTCACACCTGATCGCAGAGAACTCTGAGCAATGCGAGTTCAACCATACAGTTGTATGGCTGAACTTGCAGTGGATTTGCACAGAAAATAGTGCAGTGACTTGTTTTCCCCCGCACTAGAATCGGTTTGGATGGGTGTTCTCACCTATGCTATCCGATTCCTGTGCGAGTTCGCAGTTCGCACTGCGATCTGTGAACTAAACTTGGGGTGTCATTAACTTTGTTAATGACACCCGCAGCGGTTTGCACAAGGCAGTGTGAACTGCCTGCGGGAGAGGAGTGATGTGGGAACCGGCGCTGGAATCGCCCTGTTCCCGCATCGCACTAGTGTGAACCTGGGGTGAGAGGCACACCGACTGAACCTGGAACAGCCGCAAACCTCTCGATTATGTCAGAGCCAAATATGGTGGCGCAGGGCCAAGCACTGCCAATAGAGAAGAGGATCTCAGCTGGACAATGCTGGATCTGCTGGGTAGGTGAGTATCTGAGCTGTGCAGAACTCACCACCAGGTAAGTAGGCATATTTCTTTAAAAAAAAAAAAAGGGGAGCAGGGTGGAAATCCGCTTTAAATGTGGTTGCTGCAGGTTTTATGCTTCTTTTTATTTTTTTATTGTTACTTGGTGATCTGGCCAGTAACACATGTGGGGGGGGAGGGTGGGGGGGTTGTTATTTACTAAAGGCAAGTCCACTTTGAAGTCCAGAGGGGACATGCAAGGTAAATAAAAAAAAGCATTTTTGCTAGTACATGATTGGATGATAAAATCCAAGAGCTTCCCCTGATTTCAGATCTTCCCCTCAGATTTACAGCGACTGCA
Organism: Aquarana catesbeiana; assembly: GCF_042186555.1. NCBI lineage: Eukaryota > Metazoa > Chordata > Amphibia > Anura > Ranidae > Aquarana > Aquarana catesbeiana. Next base: position 52,785,087 of record NC_133326.1, on the reverse strand, counting down.
TTTCCAAGTGCACTTGTAGTGCAGAGTTGCCTCTAATAAATCAACCCCTAACTGTCATAAGATGGCCAATAATTTCCTTTAAAACAAATGTAAAGACACATGGAGTGCATTAGTAACAGATTTTGGGGGGGAAGATTGGGACGACATGTGGGATCACCCGTTCCAGACTCTGGTGTCGGCCAGGGATAGGCTCATTCAATTTAAAATACTTCACAGGGTGTATTATACTCCTGCAAGGATAGCCAGGATATATCGTAGAGGTGCAACAGAATGCTGGCGATGCACGGTTAGCCATGCTGATTTTGACCACATATTTTGGCAGTGTCAGCCGATAAAGGAGTTCTGGAAGGGGGTATCACGCACTATACAGAAGGTACTTTCGGTACCGATTCCTGTTACGGTCGCAGTCTGTTTGCTTGGTCTAGTGGAGGAGTTGGCGCCCCGGAGGGCGCAAAGAACTCTGATCTCTCTCTCCCTTTTTTTATGCACGTAAAGCTATTTTATTGTGTTGGAAAAAACCTGAACCGCCCACAGTGTCTTATTGGAAAGGCATAATCAATAAAGCATTACCTTTTTACAAAGCAACATACTTAAGCAGGGGTTGTCCAAAAAAATTCGAAAAAGTATGGCAATGTTGGCTGGATGACAAGGACACTTTGAATTGATCTGCTACGGTGGGGGAGTGCCTTAGCAAGCACTCTCAGTATTGGGTAAAATGATGATGTAATCCTGATTAGATAATTATTTGACTGTGTGAGGATTGGGTGTACCATTGATCTCTAGCAAACGAAATATTTTATGAGTATGGAATGTGACTTAACCATAGTGAAAGCAATATTTAAAGATTGTGCAAGAGATTCAGCAACAGTGAAGGGCTGCACAAGGGTAAGGGTTAGGGGGGAGGGAAGGGAGGGAGAGGGGGGGGGGGAATTTTGGTACACGTTGTACTGTACTGTATGAGCTGTTAAAATGTTAATAAACAAAAATTTTCAAAAAATAATTTCCTTTAAAATCTATGGATAATGGTCGATTTTGGAATTGTTAGTGGGGGCCAGTTCTTCGCTTTCGACTGCAGTGACGAGAAAATTTGAAAGAGCAGGATGGAAATGTCCAACAGTGAAGGTGGTTTTCGTTTAGGATATCACATTCATTGCAAACTTGATTGTTTAAAGTGAACAAAACTCTTAGGGTCGGTTCACACTGGGGCGACTTGGGATCCGACTTGTACGCCCTCAAGTCGCCCCAAGTCGCCCCAAGTCGCTTTGCATTTAGATTATCATGGTAGGCAATGGGAGCGTCTTAATTGACACTACTGAAGTCGCTCCGACTTCAGAAAAGGTTCCTGTACTACTTCTATCCGACTTGTAGGCGACTTGTACCCATTCAACTCAATGTAAGTCGCCTGCAAGTCGGATCTCTCTGTAAAGTCAAGCGACTTTGCAGGGAAAACCCCTCCCTCCCCCCCCTCCCTCCGAGAGAGGTGATTGGCCACAGGCGAAGTCGCCTGTCATGGAGGCGACTTCAAGTCGCCTCGTAATTTGCCGAAGTCGCGCTGAAGTCGCGCTAAAGTCGCGCTGAAGCCGCGTTGAAGTCGCGGTACAAAGTCGCGCTGAAGTCGTGTTGCCCCAGTGTGAATCGAGCCTAAAGAAAGTAAGAAATTTTAAGATGAATAATCCCACGCACGTTCATTTGAAATTCTACTAGTGTACGGTCAGCTTTAGGGTGTCTCCACTCTATGGAGGAGCATCAGAGACATCCTTAGACAGCAGCATCGGTAATCTGGGGAGAGGGTAGTGTTAAGAACCGCACACATGGGTCGAATATCGGGCGGCATCAGCCGGTTCAATAGAAACCGGCTGACATTCAGACCACGTGTACGGCAGCTGGTTCGACAGATGCTGACCGTTTTCCCGGGGTATGACCAAAAAAGGTCTGCCGATCTCCATCTGAACAACGCTCTCAGCCAATGGCTAAGAGGTCTGACCAGTTTGTTCTGCGGGGGGCTGTCCCCCTGTCAGAACACAGTAGCTCAGTGGGGGGACATTGCTGTACTAATGTAATGCAATGTTAGTACAGCAATGTCCCCTGCTGAGCTAATGTGTTCTGACAGGGAAACAGCCAAACCCCCCCCCCCCCCGCCAAAACACACGGGTCAGCGCTGATCGGCAGACCTTTTTATTAATACAGCAGCTTCTCCTGAGCTCTTCAGTTTTTTTTCGTTCAACCCGGTGGGATGAAAAAAAAAAAACTGTTATGCCCTGTACACACGATAGGATTTTTCCGACAACAAAACCATGGATTTTCACACAAATCTTGTTGTAAATTCCGAACGTCAACACGTACGACGAGCCGAGAAAAATGAAGTTCAATAGCCAGTGCGGCCCCTCTGCTTGATTCCGAGCATGCGTGGCACTTTGTGTGTCGGAATTGTGTACACACGATCGGAATTTCTGACAACGGATTTTGTTGTCGGAAAATTTGAGATCCAGATCTCAAATTTTGTTTGCCGGAAATTCCGACGGAAAATGTCCGATGGAGCTTACACACAGTCGGAATTTCCGACAACAAGCTCCCATCGAACATTTGTTGTCGGAAAATCCTATCGTGTGTACAGGGCATTAGTGTGTACTAGGCTTTACATACACTATTAGATTTAGATGGGCTTGGCCAACAAATTAAAGCTAAACTCCAGATAACACTTTATAAGCAGTTACAGTATCAGATTTTTTTTTCCTTTCGGGATAACGGTTTTACATAAATATATAAAAGCGGATCATTGTAAGCACCCCTGTCAGTGGTAAATGGTTTCAACTCTGTCACTTTTCCTGGACAGCTTGGTCTGTTAAGGGAAGATTAAAAATAACAGCCTTAATAGGGCGTACACACGGTCGGACTTTGTTCGGACATTCCGACAACAAAATCCTAGGATTTTTTCCGACGGATGTTGGCTCAAACTTGTTTTGCCTACACACGGTCACACAAAGTTGTCGGAAAATGCGATCATTCTGAACGCGGTGACGTAAAACACGTACGTCGGGACTATAAACGGGGCAGTGGCCAATAGATTTCATCTCTTTATTTATTCTGAGCATGCGTGGCACTTTGTCCATCGGATTTGTGTACACACGATCGGAATTTCCGACAACGGATTTTGTTGTCGGAAAATTTTATCTCCTGCTCTCCAACTTTGTGTGTCGGAAAATCCGATGGAAAATGTCCGATGGAGCCCACACACGGTCGGAATTTCCGACAACACGCTCCGATCGGACATTTTCCATCGGAAAATCCGACCGTGTGTACGGGGCATTATGCCGCATACACACGATCGGGATTTTGGTCGGAAAAAGATATGATGGCTTTTCCGACGGGATTCCGCTCAAGCTTGCCTTGCATAAACATGGTCACACAAAAGTTTGCCGAACTTTGGACCGTCAAGAACGCGGTGACGTACAACACTACGACGAGCCAAGAAAATGTAGTTCAATGATTCAGAGCATGCGTTGAATTGTTTCCGAGCATGCATAGGAATTTTGCGCGTCGGAACTGCATTTTCAGATAGGAACTTTTTCCGACCGAAAAATTTAGAACATGCTCTCAATCTTTTGCTGGCTGCAATTCGGCCAGCAAAAGTCTGATGAAGCATACACACGGTCGCGTTTTCCGACTAAAAGCTCTCATTGGTCTTTTACGGGCCGAATTTCCGTTCGTGTGTACGGGGCATTAGGCTCCTTTCACATTGGCCGTCTACGTTAAGGGATCCGCATGCTCAGCGGGGGATCTCTCCACTAATCTTTACTGAGCAGGTGGAAGACAGATCAGTGTCCACTGCGCTTATGCAGAGCGGACACAGACACAGCCCACTTTCCTGTATGTTATTTTACATCTGACTGTCATCCAATCCCCTACATGTCTGTTTCTAGCAGACAGTAGAGCTGCAAGAATGAGACTCAGGATTTTTTTGCTCACGATCACAATTCTCTCGCGATTCTCGCGGCGTAACTTCATCTTTCACATTAAAACAAAAAAAATTGGGCTAACTTTACTGTTTCGTTTTTGTTTTTATTCACTGAAGTGTATTTTTTCCCCAAAAAATTTTCATTTGAAAGACCGCTGGGCAAATGCAGTGTGACAGAAAATATTGCAGCAATTGCCATTTTATTACCTAGGGTCTCTGCTAAAATATATATAATGTTTGGGGGTTCCAAGTAATTTTCTAGCAAAAAATATTGATTTTAACTTAAGAAAGAAGTGTCAGAAAAAGATTTAGACTTTAAGTGGTTAAACTTCCTGCATTTACACATTGTTGAAAACTTGGCAGACTGCCCTATTTATTTACACAGAAGTTCTATCCTTTGATCCAAGAAGGAAGCTTAGTTACAATGTTTCAAATTAAAAGACTTGGCAGAATGCCCGACAGCCGAGTGAAAGATGAAAGAATCGGCAACCTCTGCAGGAGAGATCGTCAGGGGAGTTGAATCGAGGTCACGATTTTTTAACGATTAATTGCGCAGCTCTAGCAGACAGGATTGGATGTCGGCGGGTGTCAATGGACATGTGTCATGGGTGGATGGTCCGTTCGGGTATAAAACTGACAGGCAGACCCGATCGGTTCTTACTGACCAGTTCACTGGGTAAAAATAAAGGGAAAAAAAAGCCTAAAATAGAAAATGAATGCAGCCACCACATCTAAAGACTGGTAAGATGCAATAATTTAAAGGGGTTGTAAACCCACTTTTTTATTTTTTGAAATAACAAACATGTAATACTTACCTCGACTGTGCAGTTCATTTTTGCACAGAGTGGCCCCGATCCTCGACTTCTGGGGTCCCCCGGCGGTGCTGGTAGCTCCTCCCTGTATTGAGTGTCCACGTTGGAGAAGGCTCTCCTAAGGTGGAAAAATCCTACATGGTATTTTGCTATGTTGGTCTCTTTCAGTCTATCCGGATCCTTCAAAACTGAAGCACAACAAATAGCAACAAGAACGTGTCAAGAATGGACTGAGGATGGAGACATGTTGTTTGTTAACTTATTTTATTTTGCCGTGTAAAATTTTTCAAATTCTAAATAAAAGTCTGAAAAGCAACTATGATACTTACATGGTCCAGCCACAATGGATGGACGATGGTTCATAAGAAATGTTATTATGTGCGCTCAAGGTCGGCTGCTATTGAGGTTATGTGGGGCTTGAGAACATATATGTGCGAGGTTTAGAAGCAAGTCAAATTCAGTTGTAGGAAAGCATGCTTTTATATGCTCTTTCATGGGAAAATGGATTGCCTTTGCTATTCATTGATAACACATTAACCACACATTCCCATCATATTTATGGTAAATGAGGGCTAATGAGCTGCTTTTTAGTTAGGCTTTGGTCCGCGCTGGTTGATTTTTGTTTATATTCCCATCATATTCTCATTGACCTGTAGGAAGCCCTAAAAAAAATGTTTAACCATTTGCCTACAGGGGCAATTTTTTTTTTTGCACATTTTTTGTTAAAATTAGATTTTTTTTTAGCTGGAAATTACTTTAAACACTTCAAAAAGTATATATTTTCTGAAAGCAGAGACCCCAGAGAATAAAATGCTGATAGTTGTAATTTTTTATGTTTCACAATATTTGTGCAACTATTTATCAATGCATATTTTCAGAAAAAAAATGCACTAAAATTAATTTTTAGCGCAAATAAACATAATAACATACCCATTTTTTTTTTTTGTAAAATATAAAAGATGGGGTTGTAAGGTCTTAAACTGGAGCTTGAAATTGCAAAAAACGATGGTACCCAAAATTCTCCTTAGGCAACGCTTTAACAGGTTATCAGTTTAGAGTTAACTGTGAATTATGGCCCTAGAATTTTTGCTCTCACTCCAATCTTCTCGATGATACGTCACCTGTGTTATGCAACAGATGTTTATATTCATGTGCTTACCCTACACTGAGCATGGATATGGGATGTGTATGGAGACGACAGGGGTGCTTTAAAAAAAATCATTAAAATTTTTTTCATGTATATAATTATTTTTATTTATTTATGTATTTTTACTTTATTGCCATCACAAGGGGACCTCCTATGTGATAGCATTGGGAACAGTCCTCCTATGTGATAGCATTGGGAACTCAATGCAGTAACCAAACTTGACACATATCTTATAGCTAGAATAGAATAGATGAGCTCATTGAGTGATTGGGTACAGCCCAATACACGATGACCTTAGATTTGACAGTGTACCTGATGACACCTGATGACACCTAGGGAAAAAAACAGTATTTGTAACAACAGAGGGCTCCTTCCAATACAGGGTAATGCCCTTAGGCTTAGAAAATGCCCCAACTAATTTTCAGAGAGCCATGGACAGGGTCTTATGCTCCTTACCAAACGTATGTGATCGCATATCTGGATGATGTCAACATTCAAAGTTTTAATTGGGCCCTCCACTCCTCAGGGTTTAAAAGGGGTTAGAAGCTTTACTTGAAGACAACTTCCCTCTAAATCCACAGAAATGTTCTATTGTGCTGGAGGAAGTCAAATACCTGGGATACAACATTGGCCATGGGACTATTAAAACCCAAGTTAATAAAACACTCACAAAGCAAGCCAATAATAAGCTCATCTATAGTAGTTTTACTGACTGCTAATTACAAGTGTAATAACTACAAGTTAGAAGATATATAAATATTAATAGTCACGACACAGCAAGCAATTCAGGCCACCTGCTAGACTGGTCGCCTTGCCCAACCAAAGACCCGGGCCTGCCCAAAGAACTAGATTGGTCCAAAGGTCATTAATAGTTGGGGTAAAAGTAAATTGGAAAGTGCTTATATACAGAAAAGGTTCCCAGTGACTTTTTTTTATAGTTCAACATGTTAAAATTTATGGAGAAGGGTATATTAAAGTGCATTTCAAAAGTAAAGTGCTTAAGGCTTTTACCTTTATTTTTATTGAAAGATCTACAGCATTGACAGCTTAGGTTCTTGCACATGTACATTTATTATAATCAGTACAACCTAATACAGGTTACTTACCCCCTGGTTCCCCTGAAAAGTGATCACAGGTGGTGGCAATGTAGCTTCTGAACCCTTTATAAGAGAGAAGACAGAAGTCATTGAATGAAACGGTCAGCATGCTGGTAATATAAAGAAATGAAACAAAGTACAGACCTGATTCCTGGCTAAAAATGTGACAGACCTCTCTAGATAACATTGCTTAAAATCCAAACTGGGTCATTAATCTAGGTCTCCTAGTTCATGTTCATTGTTCTTTGCTACACAAGTACAGGTAATCACGAGAAGAAGCAAACCACAAATCAGACACTGGAGACTAGTTTTGGAATTAACAGACACCACATTTATGTGTAAACGAAATCACTATAAACTCTTATAGATTCAAACGTAATTATTTTTAAATCAGCAGCTTTTATGAAAAATAATCCCTTGTGATTCTGCTATGAAGGTCCTTGATCGGGCATTTGCTACTATAGGGTGACAATGCTCCATCCATGTCTCCCAATTGTTCTCCTGCGTTGTTTCCCCGTCACACCAGCTTCCAATGGAGATTACAAGTGGCCATTTCAACATACATTATACAGGCATGGTCTCCTGTAGTCACCATCAGGAAACCCACCCCAAGAAAAATGATGCGGGAAATCAGCAGCACTGAAGATGCAACAAAGAATTTAACAAGTATTTTTCTATGAAGGCATGTTCCCTATTAGTTATAATTTTGAAAGCAAAACAGAGCAATGGAGGTAATTTATGAAAGGCAAATCCACTTTGCACTACAAGTGCAAACTACAAAGTGCACTTGGAAGTGCAGTCGCTGTAAATCTGAGGGGAAGATCTGAAATGAGGGGAAGTTCTTCTGATTTTATCATCCAATTATGTGCAAGGTAAAATGCTGTTTTTTATTTTCCTTGCATGTCCCCCTGGGATCTACAGCGACTGCACTACCAAGTGTACTTTCAGTGCAATTTCAAGTGCACTTTGCACTTGTAGTGCAAAGTGGATTTGCCTTTAGTAAATAATCCACATTATGGTTCTTCTATACCAGGAGTCTCCAAACTGCAACCTGTGGGCCAGATGCAGCCCTTTACTTGCTTTTATCCAGGCCTTGGGGCACGATTCTTGCTACTGATACCAACAATGAAGCACTATACCTCCTAATTGATATCAACAATGGAGCACTATCCCACTCACTGATATCAAAGATGGGGCACTATTCCTTCAACTAATACTAATGATGGGGCACTATTCCTCCAACTCATACCAATGATGGGGCACTATGCCTCCAACTAATACCAATATTAGGGCACTTTTCCTCCAACTAATACCAATAATGAGGCACTTTTCCTCCAACTAATAACAATAGTGGAGCACTATGCTTCCAACTCATACCAATGATGGGGCACTATGCCTCCAACTAATACCAATAATGGAGCACTTTTCCTCCAACTAATACCAATATTGGAGCACTATGCTTCCAAATAATACCAATGATGGGGCGCTATTCCCCCAAATATTACCAATGATGGGGCGCTATTTCCCCAACTAAAACCAATGATGCAGTGCTATTTCCCCAACTAATACCAATAATAGGGCACTATTCCCCCAACTCATACCAATAATGGGGCACTATTCCTCCAATTAATACCAATAATGGGGCACTATTCCTCCAAGTAATACCAATAATAGGGCAAAATTCTTCCATTTAATACCAATGATAGGGCACTATTTCTTCAACTAATACCAATGATGGGGCACTATTTCTCCAATTAATACCAATGATGGGGCGATATTCCTCTAACTAATTACAATCATGGGGCATAATTCCTCAAACTAATTACAATGACCGGTCACTAGTAGATTATAGGCTCAGCAATGGCATGCAATGCCAAGCTGCTGCTAACAAAGCAAACAGAATGTTGGCATGCATTAAAAAGGGGATCAACTCCAGAGATAAAACAATAATTCTCCCGCTCTACAAGACTCTGGTCCGGCCGCACCTAGAGTATGCTGTCCAGTTCTGGGCACCAGTCCTCAGGAAGGATGTACTGGAAATGGAGGGAGTACAAAGAAAGGCAACAAAGCTAATAAAGGGTCTGGAGGATATTAGTTATGAAGAAAGGTTTGCGAGCACTAAACTTATTCTCTCTGGAGAAGAGACGCTTGAAAAGGGATATGATTTAAAATACCGTACTGGTGACCCCACAATAGGGATAAAACTTTTTATACTGTTGTACTGACACAACGATTTTTACAATTGCATAAGGGCCATTCAGGTCTCAAGGATTTTTGGCCACTTCCGTTCTACTTAAAAATATAGATAACTGTACATTTGATCTCATTTCAGCATAGAAAGAAACCAAATCCCTCTTCATGCAAATCCATTATTTGCCATTTAGTATTTCAAGAGGTAATTATCATGACACCATCTGTATTTATTCAAGCAAATGGAACTGTTACACAATGTCCTCAAGGAAAGAAGATACAAATACAATGCATTCTTTACCAATGACCGAGGCATCCTTAGAACACTGCAGGCTGTGTATGTGTATTACAATTACAAGGTACACAAAAGGTATAGCAGGAAGTTTACTTGAGAAACCTTAGGCTCTCTGCTTCCCTGTATGTCTGGCAGACAAGAAAGAGATGATTCAAACAACAAGCCATGCCTAATACTCCATGTCTGTAATTATCAGATATTTCTCCAGCGGATCATTAATTACAATTGATTGGTAGTTCCACTGTGCCTGAATATACTCAAAGTTCTAGAACAGACTAATGGAAAAAATACTTATTAGTACAAAAAAGGTACTCCTTTTTTGTTGGGCACTTTAGAGCATATGGTATACATTAATAGTATAAAAGTATAGAAGAAACAGAAGTGTGACAACAGCAGAAAAAAGACCATCACGTGTACCCCATTTTTTTTTAAACCTTTGAGTATAGATCTAGGTTTGCCCAAGCATGTTTGAATCAGCTTAATGTTGAATGACTGACTACCTGCTGAAAGTCTGTTTCAAGCATCAACTACTCTATTGATAAAATTAAACTTTCTAAGCTTACCTTTGAATTTCCTTCTTGCAAGTTCAAGGTCATGCCCATTTGGTCTTGATCTTAGCTTCACATTGAAAATACTACAGACTTAAACCTTTATTACCAGTACATAATGGAGACTAATGCCCCGTACACACGAGCGGGTTTTCCGTCGGAAAAAACTTGGATGGTTTTTCCAACGGAATTCCGCTCAAGCTTGCCTTCCATACACACGGTCACACAAAAGTTCTCTGAACTTTTGACCGTCAAGAACGCGGTGATGTACAACACTACGACGAGCCGAGAAAATGAAGTTCAATGTCAATATCAAAGATAGAGAACATGATCTCAATCTTTTGCTGGCTGGAATTCCGCCAGCAAAAGATCGATGGAGCATAAACACGGTCGCATTTTCCGACAAAAAGCTCTCATCGGAGTTTTGCTGGCGGAATTTCCGATCGTGTGTACGCGGCATTATACTTATAAGATCTGTAAACTTACAGTGTCTGCTAAGGTATGAAGTACCCAGAATCATCTCCTGATCCTCCAGACTGGGTCAAACAACAGTTATTGTCTGTGGGTCCTCTAAACTTGGTTCAACAATTTGTTCTCTAGCAAAGCAGATATACTTATAGTAGAGTAGTGTAGAGAACATAACAGCAGTTTGATTAAAACCCATAGAGTAGGTTACAAAAGTTTTCTAGAATGCTAGAGTGCTCTACGACCCGCCACTCAATATTATTATTGTTTGCGTCTCAGAGAAAAGAAGAAAGGGTCTACTGTGCAACTGCTCTAGCCAGGAGGAAAATGTCGGCAAAGGCACAAAAACCAGCACCTCAGAGCAATATTTCTAGCACCAGACCCCCCGTGTAACTCTAAACTGCTAACCTGTAAAGGCTTTTAAAGTGTTGCCTGTTAAGATCTTTAGGTACCATAGTTTGTCGCTGTTCCACAAGCATGCGTAAATTTCACGTGTGAAATGTTAGGTATTGATTTACTCTGCATAACATCATATTTTATATTTTACAAAGACATTGGGTATTATATTGTGTTTGTGTGCACTAAAATTGATTAAAGTGTATTTTGTCCTAAAAAAAATTGTGTTTTAAAAACGGCTGTGCAAATTACCACAACCACCATTTTATTCTCCATGGTCTCTGCTTTCAAAAAAGATATAATGTTTAGGGGTTCCAAGAAGAGGTCGACCGATATATCGGGCGATTTTTGGCATTTTTTAATTAATCGGCATCGGCCGATTGTGCTGCAAATTAGGCCGATTCATTTATGCATTTATGCTCATTTCAGATCTTCCCCTCAGATTTACAGCGATTGCACTTCCAAGTGCACTTGCAGTGCACTTGTAGTGCAAAGTGGATTTGCCTTTCGTAAATAACCCCCATTGTTTCTACTTATCAAAAGAATGAACTCCGGTGTGTAGAAGATCTCAGACTTTCACACTTGTACGACAAAACAGTCGTACGACTGTGGATCTGACTTTGTCCTGCAACTTGAAGTCCGACATCCGTCCGACTTCAATGAACAGGGATCCGACTTTGATCCCCGACAATACCAGGCACTGTCTGGTAAGAATCTTTAGGGGAAACTCCACGCACAATGTAAAAAAAAACAGCATGGGTTCCCCCTCCAAGAGCATACCAGGCCCTTCGGTTTGGTATGAATTTTAAGGGGAATCCCACACCGAAAAAACTGAGTGGGGGTCCCCTCAAAAATTCATACCAGACCCTTATCCGAGCACACAGCCCGGCATCTCAGGAAAGGGGATGGGGATGAGCAAGCGCCCCCCCCCCCCCCTTCCTGAACCGTACCAGGCCCATGCCCCCCAGCCCAAAGCACCTTGTCCCCATGTTGATGAGGACAAGGGCCTCTTCCCCACAACCCTGGCCATTGGTTGTCGTGGTCTGCGGGCGGGGAGCTTATCAGAATCTGGAGGCCCTCATTAACAAGGGGGCCCCCAGATCCCAGCCCCCCACTCTATGTGAATGAGTATGGGGTACAGTTTACCCCTACCCATTCACCTAAAAAAAAAGTGTCAAAAATAAAACACAGTACACAGGTTTTTAAAGTAATTTATTAGGCAGCGTCACCCGGTGAGCGTCACCCGGATCGGCCTCGGGCGGCCGGCATCGCGGGCACCCTGGACAGGTAAGTGTGCTTATTAAAAGTCAGCAGCTACAGTGTTTGTAGCTGCTGACTGTTATTATTTTTTTTTCCAGCTGGACCTCCGCTTTAAATACCACCAAAAGAAAGCTCTATTTGTGTGAAAAAAAATATAACACTTTCACTTGGTTACAGTGTAGCATGCGTAATTGTCATTCAAAATGTGACAGCGCTGAAAGCTAAAAAATGGCCTGGGCAGGAAGGGGGTGTAAGTGCCCCGTATTGAGGTGGTTAATATACATATAAAGTAAACCAAAAAAAGTGATGCATATACAAGCTGCACAAAGCAATCTCCTTTCATCTCTGCCTACCTAACAGGCATAATTAGCCTTCCCGTGAATCCAGGTCTGGCTAAGATACGCTATTAATGTAATTACACTGCATCTGCAAAAACGTTAGCTATGTTTTATTATATTAGATGAGTGATTCACACAAACTGCTGCAGAGAACGTCATATGAGGACAATTAGAGAATAAGGGAAACATGATAGAAGCTACAGGAGGCTCTCTGAGGACATCTGTGCCCACATACACCAAAATGCTCATGTGTTCATAGTGCCATCTTGCTTAGGAAAGGTAGGGCAGCATAGACTGGACAAATTGAAGGGTATACCTCTTTCTTCTTGGACCTTAAAAGAAGGGGGGTATACTATGAAAGCTTCTCCTGAAAATTCAATTCTTAGTACAAATAAAAAAAGTATCACTATTTTTGTTACAGTATCACTGCATAGCCATAAAATAACCAATTAAAAAAAACATTATACATCTTGGAAAAGTATTTCTTAACCAGGGTGCTGTTTGGATTTAAGTTTGCGGCAAGCACAGGATCCAATTTGCCCTTTATCAATGCCATGATTCATCATGGTGTAGGGTTGGACTGGCAGCATCATAACAGCCAATGGTTGGTTCTCTAGCCACTTTAAGACCAGGCCTTTTCTGGAACTGTTTGCTTACACATTTAAATTAGTATTGCACCTGGAAAATTACTTACCGTTTTTCCCCGAAAATAACCACGGGTCTTATATTAATTTGGGCAACAAAAAACACAGTAGGGCTTATTTTAGGGGTAGGTCTTACCAGACAATAAGCTGTCTTCTCTCCCCCTCTCTCTCTCTCCCTGCCTGTCAGGAATCCCCGGTGTGAACCCAGTTAAAATGCTTGTAAAATCCTATAATCCACTCTATTACAGTAGTATATAATGTACAATGTGTGTGTTTCTGTAATATAATAGTGCCAAATACCTTCGTTATAGCGCCGCTCTGCGCTTCTGTGACCTGCCGGAGCTCTCTTCCCCGCATTTATATTACACACACATTGTACATTATATACTACTGTAATAGAGTGGATTATAGGATTTTACAAGCATTTTAAACTAGGGCTTATTTTTGGGGTAGGGCTTATATTGCAGCCCTCCTGAAAAATAATGTTAGGTCTTATTTTCGGGTTAGGTCTTATGTTCGGGAAAACATGATAGAACCCCCAAACATTATATATATATATATATATATATATATATATATATATATATATATATATATATATATATATATATATATATATATATATATATATATATATATATATATATATATATATTTTTTTTTTTAGCAGACACCCTAGAGAATAAAATAGCGATCGTTGCAATAATCTATGTCCCACTGTATTTGCGCAGCGGTCTTACAAATGCAATTTTTTGGGAAAAAATAAACTTTTTTTTAATAAAAAAAAAAAAGTAAAGTAAGCCCAATTTTTTTTTTATAATGTGAAAGATGATGTTATGCCGAGTAAATAGATACCTAACATGTCATACTTTAAAACTCATTGTATGGCAACAAACGATAGTACTTAAAAATCACCATAGGCGACACTTTAACATTTTTTACAGGTTACCTGTAAACCACATGTATGGTTTGAACACCGTTTACATATGTATGCGTTCGCTTCTGTGCGCAAGCACAGAGGGATGGGGCGCTTTAAATTTAGTTTTTCTTATTTATTTTACTTTTTATTTCTTATTTTTACACTGTCCCTTAGAAAAAAAATTTTATAGCGCTTTTATCCCTTGTAATAGAATAATTAATAATAATAAGCATGACAGGGCCTTTTTATTGCGAGATCTGGGGTCAAAAAGATCTCAGATCTCACATTAACCTTTAAAAGCAAAAAAAAAAGTATTTTTGCCTTTAAGAGATGAAAAAAATCATCCCTTTAAGGTGATAGTGATGTTGGACGTCGCTCAGGTCCTCCAAGGGCATAGCGCCGAGTGGGGGCTATCTTGCGATGGATCGGATTGGCTCTGGGCTAACTGACAGGTCTAGTGACGGCCAGGAAGCAGTGGGAGCCTCCTCCCCCGCTGCTTATAAAAGTGGCCCCATGGTGAATCTCTTATCGGGACCACTTTAATTAGACGCGGAAGTAAAAAAAATACTGGGGTTATGGCAGCTAGCTGCTGCCATAACAATGGTATTTAACGTCAAAGTAATGATGTAAATGTACTGTGGGATGTCTTGAAGTGGCTAGGGCAGGATGAACAGCAGCATTTGTTGCTATGGTGTTAGCAAATGGCCGACCTGCACCATGGTAACACATGATGCTGATCCAGTGCACCCCCCTGCATTCAGGAGAGGACGGCAGTCCACCTTCTTAAGATCTGTTCCACCTCCAAACAAACTGAAAAATTCAGAAAAATACTGAAAAAAAACCCATCAATTGCAGCCTCACTGTGCCATCAAATGCAGCCACTGTGCCCATCAAATGCAGCCACTGTGCCCATCAAATGCAGCCACTGAGCCCATCAAATGCAGCCACTGCGCCCATCAAATGCAGCCACTGTGCCCATCAATTGTAGCCACCATGCCATCAATTGCAGACACTGTGCCCATCAAATGCAGCCACTGTGCCCATCAAATGCAGCCACTGAGCCCATCAAATGCAGCCACTGTGCCCATCAAATGCAGCCACCATGCCATCAATTGTAGCCACCATGCCATCAATTGCAGACACTGTGCCCATCAAATGCAGCCACTGTGCCCATCAAATGCAGCCACCATGCCATCAATTGAAGACACTGTGCCCATCAAATGCAGCCACTGTGCCCATCAATTGCAGCCACTGTTCCCATCAAATGCAGCCACTGTGCCCATCAAATGCAGCCACTGTGACCCCCCCGCCCAATCACTGTCTGACCGGAACTTACCCCACCTTGGTGGTGGGTCAGGCAGCGAGTGACAGCGGTGAGCTGTGGGATGGGCAGCGGGTCAGGCAGCGGCGAGCTGTGTCCTCCATGCGTCTCTTCTTTTTTCCTGCTAGGCATTCAATAGGAGCGCCTGTCCTTTCAGCCAATCAGGTGATGGATATTAGACCCACGCTTCCTGATTGGCAGAGAGGCGGTTCAGTGTTAGAAAAGCAAATATTAATTTGCTTTTCTAACACACCTGGGTGGGCTCCGAGCGCAATGCCCTGCGCTCTGAGTCCACCCTATTTTGAAGCCTATTAGAGCCTATGGCTCTAATCAGGTGCTTAAAAAAAACACCCCTGCTGCTGTAATTCAGCCGCCCTAAAAGGGGCCAGATGCCTGAATGGGGGTTGGCTGTGGCAGCCATGGATAGATCTATCCATGACACATATAGGCGGGTGGCGTGAAAGAGGGGGTGGTGGACGTGCCCCCTTAATGGATGGGCCACCACTGACTCCCGCCCTCTGCCTCACTGCAGGAGCCAAAAGGTGATGTGATTGGGGGACTGTGTGATGAGAGGGATCTGTAGTGATGGGAAGAGACTGATGTGAAGGAAGGACTGTGATGTAATGGAGGGACACCATTATAGGGGGACTTTTGTCATAAGGGGACACTGATTTGATGGGGAGCTCTGACATGAATGGGAGCTATGAAGTGATGGAGGGGTCTCGAATGATGAGAGGACCTGTAATGTGAAGGGAGGCATCTTAGGTGAATGTATTTTCATCAAAGCAGTTGTGTGCATTGTCCCAGGCTTATGCCGCGTACAGACGATCTGAATTTCCGGCAACCAAACCGTGGATTTATTTCCGATGAATGTTGTCTCAAACTTGTCTTGCATACACACGGTCGCACAAATGTTTTTGGAAATTCCGATTGGCAAGAACGCGGTGACCTACAACACGTACAATGGGACTAGAAAAAGGAAGTTCAATAGCCAGTGCGGCTCTTCTGCTTGATTCCGACCATGCGTTGAATTTTGTGTGTCGAAATTGTGTACACACGATCAGAATTTCTGACAACGGATTTTGTTGTCGGAAAATTTGAGATCCAGCTCTCAAATTTTTGTTGTTGGAAATTCTGACAGAAAATGTTTGACGGAGCCTACACACGGTCGGAATTTCCGACAACCAGTTCACATCGAACATTTGTTGACGAAAATTTGTGTATGCGCGGCATAAGGTTTCCCATTGATAAGTAACATTTAGATTTTTTTTTACATTTTTAGGTGGGGTGCCCCAAGACTTTGCATACATTTAAATGGTGCTGCGACTGGAAAAAGGTTTAGAAACACTATACCAGAACAAAGAAAAAGCAGGTCAAGAAACCAAATATTTGTTTTAATTTTGCTAAATTTTTGAAAATTGCACCTATAGGCAGTAATTGCAAATTGTTACTATTTTTATGGATATTTATAATGTTACTAAATTGAATCCCAAGGACTTTTGTAAGTATTTACATGCTAAGATAAAGTAAATCTGATAGCAAAGGCCCTATAAATAAACATGGCTTGTTTACATAAGAAAAGGCGAAGTCAGGTCTAAGCAAAAATTGAAATACGTAAAGGACTTGGCCTAACTGGCATCAATTTGGCATAGTAAAGGAGCTAAACTCATTGATTAAAAAGCCATAATGTTTTATTTTCTCACAGCCTCTTTAATTGAGTCATTGCCACAGTCCTGGCATAAAACTGATGTTGTATCACTGTTTAAAGTGAATGTGTGCTTTGCCTATGCATTCAGCCAAGAGACAAGAGCCAGTAAATGCACGAGTACTCTCTTTATACTGTAATGAACATATGCTGCTGAGATCTCCATTCATCCACTCTATATTTAAAAAGAGTTTTTTTCAGGCAAGGGTGTATTTTACAATTTTACAAACACAGAGGGAAGAGGGCCGTGGCGGTAAAATAAAGTGGCGTTCCTGAACAAGGTTACATGATGACATAAATGACCAACAGAAGATGTTTGTCGGCAGATGAACCTCCTTTATTTTCTCTAGTCTTCTTTAACCTCCATTGGCTACATAATAACACATCATAAGCATGCAAAATTAAAAAAATGTTTTTTTTCCCTAAAATTAAACACACATGTCAATAAGGGACTTTGAAATGGTCCTTGGAGGCGTTTTTGTGAAAAAGTAGCTTGGAAATACCATTTTAGCAAGTATCATTAGAAAGGATAATTGTATTTTCAAGTTATTATCATTCCCTTAACCTTAACAACACAAAGAGATAATCAAAAAAGTCAAGAAATTGTGCTGAATGAATTTATGTATATTAGGGGAATCTACACTGACTGCACCTCAATACTGGTCATTGAAATCAACCACCATGATAATGAAGCAATACTGATTTTTTTGTGAACTTCAATGGAATGTGAATGTGATTGGATAGGTTAGGTAGACATGCTGGTAGGTTAATTGGCTTCTGTCCAAAATTGGCCCTAGTATATGAATGTGAATTGGGGACCTTAGATTGTGGACTCCTTGAGGGTAGAGAGCAATCTATGTGAGGAGTGCTGCGTAAATTGATGGCGCTATATGGGTACCTTAAATAAATAATGATATAGTAGATGAGCATCTTAATGAGAAACAATGTACGGGGACAGGGACAATTGTAGACACTCACTCAGGTTGAACTGGATGGACTGGTGTCTTTATTCAACCTTACTAACTACGTAACTACATAACTATGTAACTATGGATATGATGGACGCACCAACAGAAAGGTAACAGGCTTCAACCTTCTAATAAATTTAGAGATTTGTATAATAGAGAACCCAGGGTTTTAGGGCTACCTGGGAGCTTGAGAAGCTGCCCAAAGCTGTATCCCTAGCTTTATCTCAAAATATCACCCAAACTGTCTTCTTCACTCCTCCTGAAACGTCCTGCTCTTTAGCCTCCTCTTCACCTCCTCCCACATGCATCTGTATGATTTCTCCAGAGCCTCTCTCTTCCTCTGGATCTCCCTACGCAATCCATCCAGCTATCTCCTACCCTGTCCGCCTTCAGGCAATCTACAGTGTCATGGTCCTCAGAGGCATTAACTAGCTTACAAAAACCACTTTAGCAAGTGTCCCTGGGAAAAAAAATTCTCAGGTTATCGTTCCCTGTAACCACAACAACAATAAGTAGTAATCTGAAAAGGCAGGAAATTTTGCTGAATTCATTTATTTATATAAAGGACAATATACACTGACCACCTCACTACTGCTCAGTGATGTCCCCTACAAAGATACTGAAGCAATAAATGCTGGAGCCACCAAGGGGAAGGCTTTGGCTTCCACCTTCCAGTGACTTTAGAGATTTGGCTACCAGGGAGCTTAAGCAGCTGCCCAAAGCTACATCACCAGCCTCATCACATAATATCACCCAAACCATCCTCTTCACTCCTCCAGAGAGCTCTTGTTTTCTAGACTACTCATCACCTCCTCCCATGCTTATCTTCAGGATTTCTTAATAGCTTTCCCTTCCTCTGAATATCCCTATCCCAAACTCCCTTCCTTAAGCCGGCCATACACTGTTCAAATCTTGGTCGTTTTAGCAGGACCTGGCTGAGATTCCAACCATGTATGGACAGGCTAAATGTACCCAAGTTGATCGATTGAGCCTGTCGGATTTTACTTGTGATTATTTCAAGCAGTTATAATAGCCGCTAGCAATATTCACTTCTCCCGGCGGGGGCGGCTTCTCCTGGAAGAACACAATGGCTCGGTGGAAGGGATTCCCCTGTCCATACTATTTGTGTTTGCAGGAAAGAAAATTTTCTCTGTCTATGGCTGGCCAAACTCCCTACCCCAAACCATCCAACTATCTCCTATTCTGTTTGCCTTCGGGTAATCCATGAAAACTCATCTCTTTATGGAAGCTTATCCAACATCAACCTAAACTCTTCATCAACTCATTTCCCCACATTTATTAACTTTTGCACCACTTGCCTCTCCAAACTTTCTAAAGATAGGGCCAGTTTACTGTCCTTCAGACTTTAGGGGGAATGGACTGTGGCCAGTGGGAGTAGAATGTGCCCTACCATCAGCGGGTGTAAAAAATGTCTCAGGCTTGGTGGTTAGTAGGAGTAGAAAAAAATGACATAGGCTCTATGGTTAATAGGAGGAATAGTGCCCCACTATTGGGTTGAGTGGGAGGAATAGTGACTAATTTTTTATTACAGTAAAAAAATAGTGCTCTAACATTGGTGACAGTAGAAGGAATGATGCCCCATTGTTTGTGTCAATGGGAGGAATGGTGTCTCATCATTGGTATAATTAGAGGAATAGTGCCTCATCATAGGTATAATTGGATGAAAAGTGTCTCATCATTGGTATAAATTGGAGGAATAGTGTCTCATTATTGGTATAAATTGGAGGAATGGTGTCTCATCATTTGTATAATTGGAGGAATGGTGCCTCATGATTGGTATAATTGGAGGAATAGTGTCTCATCATTGGTATAAATTGGAGGAATGGTGTCTCATCATTGGTATAATTGGAGGAATAGTGTCTCATCATTGGTATAAATTGGAGGAATAGTGTCTCATCATTGGTATAAATTGGAGGAATAGTGTCTCATCATTGGTATAAATTGGAGGAATAGTGTCTCATTATTGGTAAAAATTGGAGGAATAGTGTCTCATCATTGGTATAAATTGGAGGAATAGTGTCTCATCATTGGTATAAATTGGAGGAATAGTGTCTCATCATTGGTATAATTGGAGGAATAGTGCCTCACTCATTGGTATAACTGGAGGAATAGTGTCTCATATCAGTGTCCCAAGGGCTGGATAAAGGCAAGAAAAGGGCCACATCTGTCCATGGGGCCCAGTTTGGAGACCACTGCTTTTCGCTGTAAGCTCTCAGAAGCAGAGAACTATTATGCCTCTTGTACTGAATTTTATTGTACCGGTGCTGTCTTCCTTTATTTTGTAAAGGGCTGTGCATACTGTTGTCACTATATAAATCCTGTATAATCATAGCTATATATGCTTTCAATCCTTAGAGAGTTTACTATGTAGAAGAAAACATGGGTTTGTTGTAAAGTCTCTTCCCCACAGAAAGACAGAAACGTTCTCTAGACTTTTCCATAGATCTTGTATGTGACATGTTTACAGCACAACATGATGGTGTCAATTATCCTATCGGTTAGACTTTTCCTTTAAGCAAACCATTTTGTATCCAAGCAGTTAAATGCATATTCTACACTTGTAGATGAAGTACTAGACCTTGTTGGATAAGATATTTAAAACATAGAGCTATGCTCTCTTCGCGGAAAGGATGAATCACCAGAATTAACGCTTCGTGTACAGGTTTATTGTAGGACAAACTCATTTTCATAAAAGAAATGGCACATCCCTTAGAAAAGCTTTTGGTCTGTAATCTGGATTTCTTAGAAGTATCCTTACTTTTCATGCCATCACTAATTGTCTAACTGTAACAAGCCCAATGGCAGTTAAGACTAAAGTTTAATCTGCTTATATTGTGCCTTTCCATTATAATGCTGTTGATGGAAGTGTCTCTGTACCATTTGGCTCTCAATTTGCATTTGCATTATGTGTATACAGGCATACCCCACTTTTAAGAACACAATGGGGTTTATTTACTAAAGCTGGAAAGTGCAAAATCAAGCTCACTTCTGCATAGAAACCAATGAGCTTCCAGGTTTTATTACCAAAGCTTAATTGAACAAGCTGGGATTAAAAGCTCATTGGTTTCTAAGCAGAAGTGAGCCTGATTTTGCATGTTCCAGCTTTAGTAAATAAACCCCATTGCATATTTAAAAGTGGGGTATGCCTGTATACTGTTCGTTATTTGTGCTCCATTTGCTATGTATGAATTTGCTCTGAGAGCACTGTTTTGTAATTTGTTAGTTTCCTTGGACGTAGTTTGGAGATCCCTGATCTACATTGATAAGATCCAAATGCCATTGATAACCCCTGTCTCTTGCATCAGTATTAAGTGAAGTCAGACCTTCTGATCTGCATAACTGTTTCAGGTCAGTGAACTAGAAAAGTCAGTCAACCCGAATTTTAGAAGAAGATGCCAGCAATAGCGGTCCACATATTTCTCACAGTAAAGGTTTGATTTACAAATGACAAGGAGCTAACCAAATGTTAAGGACATTATAGGTAGCCTTTTAAGTACTTTTGGTCTTGAAGCCCCTTTCCCTTTTTTTGGAATTGACATAAGTGCAATCATGTACCGGCCTGCTGGGAGAGATAGGCCAGTACCAAAGGTTTCATGTTTCAATGTTTTTCTTTTAATCAATTGATTTTTTTGCTGAAAGTATAGTATTGTATCTAATCTTTAGTTTTCCATTTTATCAATACCTTTCACTCGCCCTGTGCGTATGTCAAGTGATCTTTACATTTGTGTGTCATCTCAAATGATTGGACAGCCAAGTTCAAATGGTTTGTAGCCAATAGAACATGTTGACCGCATTTAAATGTGTAGAGAAAAATACTGTAGCTTTATTCCAAGTAAAATCACATCAGGATGACACCGATACAGACACAGCAAAGATTATTGCGTTTCACGAATCAAGTTTGCTTATTCATAAGATTAGATTATGACTAAGCGAACTTTATTCGTGAAACGCGTTATTCTTTGCTGTGTCCATGTCTTTATCGGTGTCATCTTGATGTGATTTTACTTGGAATAAAGCCTCGTACACACAATTGGATTTTCGGCAGACAAAATTTCAGACTTTTGTCCGAAGGGCATTGGCCAGGAACTTGTCTTGCATACAAATGGCAAGGAATTGTCAGCCAACAAACACGAACGTAGTGACGTATTAGACGTATTATGAGACTACAAAGAGGAAGTTCAATTGTCATGTGCCACTGTTGGGCTCCTTCTGCTAATTTTGTGTTAGTAGAAGTTTGATGAGTGTTGATTCACGCTTTTCATTTTGCACTTTTCATTTTGCGCTTTTCAGTTAGTTTCTGAACGGCCGTTCTTCAACCAGCCATGTTGCGGAATCGGAGGAGATAACATGTTATTTATTTTTGGCCTTGGAATTATTGCTTTGACCCAACTCCAGTCCAAGAACAAGAGGAGGAGGATTTCTTGGACCAAAAATTGGTTGCTTTATTAATCGTGACCAATTATGTCACATGCCTTTGTTGCGGGAGCTCCAGGAGAATAATCCGGATCATTTTCAGAATTATCTCCGGATGTCGGACCCCTGCTTTCACCAACTCTTGGCATTGTTGACCCCCTATATTAAGAAGCAGGGCACATGCATGAGGCTATTATTTTATTTTTTGGTTGAATAATGATTTGATTTGGTATATTTTCTATATTTTTGGATGCATAGAATGCACTTTTTGGTTAAGTTCTATTGGCAGATAGCATGTCTAATTTTCTTTTTTTAATGCACAATAAAAAAATTGTGGAGAATAATACTTGGCTATGTGTTTTACTTCAAATGACAGTTTGGGAGTAGGCAGTTACATTAAAAAAAAATACAATGTAAAATTAACAAGGGACACCAACATAGTTGTATCTTTGATCTTAAAACCTACGGGATAAGGATGCTGTGGTAACTTGCCCAAAAAAACTTGCATAATAATATTATTTTTGACATCACTAGAAAAAAAAAGCCTTTGAAAATACATTTGGCAGAACTCCATCAGTATCACCAGCAAAGTAGCTTCATTATTATCATATTAAAGAAGAAGAGAATTGTGCGCTGCATGTCTAGATTTCATAATTTGCTGCGTCACAAATGTTAATTCTCCATTACGAACTCTAGTTTACAAGACCGACCACTTACGGCTCGTCCTTGCTTCCGCGCATGCGTGTTTGTACTTTGGACTTTTGTCCGACTGACTTGTGTACACATGTTCAGAAAATCCGCCAACAGACATTTGTCCACGGAAAATTTATAAACCTGCCATCTAACATTTGTCCACGGAAAGTTGGCCAACAATTGTCTGCTGGAGCGTATAAACAGTCGGATTTTCCACCAACAGCCTGTCATTTGTACGAGGCTTAAAGCTACAATATTTTTCTCTAAACATTTGAGTGCGGTCAACATGTTGCTCTATTGGCTACTATCCAGACTGAGGACTGGACCTGCACCTAATCAGATTGAGTAAGGTTTGTTCTCAACTGGAGCAGCACAGACCTGTTTCTTTGTTGGATCAAATGGTTTGTACCCCTATAACTGGGGAACCACTCATCTCAGAAGATAGGTCAGCCAAATTCAAATGGCTTGTACTCCATAGAACTCTGCTTGGCAATTGGATTTGTACTTACTAAATGCTATTTAAAACTCACTTTGGTTTCCCTATGGTCTTTGGTGGAATATTTCTACTGAGCTCTGGTGGTGCGGGCAATAGAAATGAAAAGAATTTGCAGTCTTTTTTTACAGGTTTGTCTATTTGGGGAACTTTGTTTTTGGTTTTGCTTTAAAGGCTAATCCATCTTTTGCAACATGTTAGCCTGGATTTAGGGTGCAACATGTAACGTGGTGCAAATGGGCCCCTCCACCCTCAAACCAACCCATTTAGAGTTCTGTGAATGAATGAACCACAAGTCCCGTCTTCCACTGTGGTAGGTTATGATCACAGGTAACCACGTTGGTTCCATGTTGGAAACCCTTCCTGTCCAGGCTATTTATTGATTTATTTTCAAATTTCATTTTTTACTATATTTTTCTTAGTTTTAATCTTTTTATAAGCTTTGAGGAGCATTTGTTGGAGTACAAATTCAAATGCCAAGCAGGGGTTAATAGACATACGAAAGGTGCCATTGATAACCTCCTAAACATACCTGGCTGTCTCTTTCATCAGTATATTCTCACTTACTTGAAACAAGTATGCATCAAATTAAGTCAGATCTTCTGATTTGCATACTTGTTTCAAGTCAGTGAATGAGAAAAGTCAGTCAACCCAAATTTCAGGAGGGGATGCCAGCAATGGTGGCTTACATATTTGTCACAAGGTTTAATTTACAAACTAAAACCAGGAGATAACCAAAGGCTGGAGACCTTACAGGTGGCCCTTTTGATCCTGAACCCCTTTACACACAATGATTATTATACCTTTCATTTTCTATTCTGCAATTGGAACTAGTTGGAACTAGTCAGCTGGGTTCTGACTGGCTGATGTAAAACAAAAATTATATACTTTGACATTTTTTAATACATAAAGCCATGTAGGCTATTTAGGTGATTTTCAAAAAAAATTCCAAAATGAAAAGACACTAAAAAAATGTAAGAATGGCAAGTAAGTTTCATATACAAAGACACTTTACAATGGAAAACTAATGCTGAAAATGACATACTATAGTTAGCTCGATATCCTTGCATAACAACCTTTCTTCTTCACAATAGTCTATATGTGATCACAAGGAGATATGTATTTAATGCATTCAGCACATTCCTCCCGGGTTTGTGTGGCAGGTTGTCATGTACTAACACAACAGATAATAAAAATCTAATTGGATTGCAAAAGTCTGACTCTTTTCATGAGTAAATAAACTTCAAGAGCCTTTATCAGAAATCTACAAAGCTAGCCATAATATCCGGCTGGGCACAGAACAGACAGTAGATAGTTTTATTACTTTTGCTGTTGTTGCAGGCTGTTTTTAAATGCAGAGTTATGCCCACTCTAACACTGCATTCACACTACAGCATTTTAAATAGTGGACAGAACTGCCGCGGATCTGCCGGCGATTTAACATTGCTGCTGTGTGAATGACAAAACGCGGAACTCACATTTGGGATGCCATTTATTTGAATGACACATTTGGGATGCCATTCATTTGAATGACACCTCAAACCGCGGTGCAGGTCTGCTGCGATTGAAACGTGCTGCAATCGCGGGACGCATGTCACCCAAAAATAGTTCAGGAGCTACTTTGGGGCGACATGCTTCCTGCGATGCGGGTTGCTGCGATTGCAGAGCGTTTTATCGCGCAACAATCGCGGCAGACCCGCACCGCGATTTGAGGTGTCATTCAAATGAATTCAAGTGGTCAATAAAGGATGCCCTGTGGACTCTGATTTAAGGGGGTATTTGGGAATCCTGATTTAAGGGGAAATGCTGGGAACTCTGATGTAAGTGGGAGGTTTGGTGAGCAGAAACCCCCTTACATCAGAGTTCCCCTTTACACCACAGTCCACCGCATTCCCCCTCACTGCTAAAAAATTAGCAGTGAGCCGCTAAAGTGTTCAGGTTTGGCTTGAAGCAAAGGTGGCAACCCTACTGCTGGCCCTTACAGACATGAGATTGTAAGCCGATCCAGTTATATTTTACTGGGTGATTGTTATCTCATGCTTATGGGCAGATTTACTCTCTCGCAATCACATATTTACTTCAAATGTTCTGCATGGAAATATACAGCATAGTAATATAAATCAGTGTCAGATTTACATATAGGGCAACTGCATGTTTCACAAACGCAGAGAAGAAGTAAACATTCCATTCATGAAATGCCATAGAGGATTTTCCCAAGTATGAGGACAGCTATAAAAGTCTACCTTCCTTGGGTTTTACTTCCTCTTTTGCTCCCCGCAAGGCCTGCAAATGAAAAGCATAGCGATGCATACTAGCCCATTATATGATACTTACCTGCAAACAAAGCCCGCGCTGTCACCTGAACAGGCCGCGTCCATCTTCGCCCCTCTTCCTATCAGGGGCCTTGGACTCCGGCTCTGTGACTGGCCGGAGTCGCGTGACGTCACTCCACATGCGTGCGGGAGCCGCCAGTCACGGCACACACTGGGGGAAGAAACGGTACGGTGGTCTGTTTCTTCACAGCGCATGCGACAATGACGAGATGACGACATCGGCGCACTACAAGTGAAATATCTCCTAAACGGCGCACGTTTAGGAGATATTTCCGCTACCTATAGGTAAGCCTTATTCTAGGCTTACCTATAGGGTAAAAGTCAGCAAAAAGGGTTTACAACCACTTTAATGCAAGAGGTGCTACAGCATTTGGCTCCTTTTTTTATATGAGTATCTATAGCAAAAAAAAAAAAAAAAAAAAAAAGAACAAGTGCTTTCGTATTGCTAATTAAATACCCTAAAATCGGGGTATTTCAATCTTACCAAGTTAATAACAATCATAGAATACAGATTTCATGTACTTATATTATTAAGCGACTACAATTATCATTTTATGAGTTACACTTATCTAAATTCAGCAGTAATAAGAACAATATTGCTTAGTAAAGGTGAGGTGAACATCTAGGGAATTCTGGGATAGGTGGCAGAAGGTTGAATGTCCTCGGTTCTACTTACACTTTTATCAGGTGAGGGCCACCAGTGTAGGACAATTTAGCTTCCCAGATGCTACAATTAGCTCAATAAACACTGCTCAGTCACTCTGCTGATTCTAGGTAGCTGCATGCCTGCCTATGGGGGATTTCTGTCCATACAAGCAATGGTAAAGCAGTTTTTGCTTGGAATCAGATAAAGACCGTGGGGGTTATTTACTAAAGGCAAATCCACTTTCCACTACAACTTGCAGTGCACTTGTAGTGCAAAGTGGATTTGCCTTTAGTAAATAAACCTCCATGTCTACAACCTCACTAGCTATTACAACATGGGAACATTTCTTGCAGGAACTTGACAGTTCTATTGGGCTTCTAGAAAAGAACATGCTACAGATATGAATATCAGCAGTCACAATCTTTGCACAACTTCTCCAACTGTCAGTATAACAAATAACCACATGCATACTATATATCTTGTGTATATAGTAGGACGCAATCTCACATTTGTCAATAATCTGGCTATACTTTCACTAAACTAAGCAAACATAACTCCACTCAAATGTACATAAAACTCAAATGTAAATCAAACTAAAGTCCATCAATCAAAACATTACTGTCAGGTCCCCCCTCTATAAAGGCTTATTTATATCACCAGTTATTAACGAGAAAAGTGCAGTAACCCATTGCAATCAATCATTAATTAACGTCTTGCCCTGAGTAGTCCAAGGTCTTGTACTGAGTAATATAAAGTGGGACTTGGATTACAACATGTAACATTCATGTATGTTCTTTTTACCTTTTTACTTCTTACCAGGGTGGATTTGATGTAAATCAAGTCGATTTAAATCACGATTTAAATCATGATTTAAATCACTAGTAAAAAGGCTTGATTTAAATCAACTTGATTTAAATCATAATTTTTAAAGAGCAACTGTCATCTCTGTCCCGCAGCGGCTCCTCCTCTGACCCACTGTTGACTCACCGACAGTCTCATTCACTTTAATGGGACGCCTTGTGATGTGGCAGTGACACAACAAGGTGAGGGACGTGGCGGCAGCAGGTGAGTGGATGCCCGCTAACAGGCGCTGCCGTGATGGATCTGAAATGACAAGTGCTCTTTAAATGTAAGGACTCATTCTTGCTGGTAGTTAGAATCTTTAATATTTGCAAACAAAATGAAGGTTTCCTATTTAAAATAATAAGCTGTCAGGTTCGTAAAATAGCAATATCAGAACCGATTCAATCATACAGTTTGTAGTGTACATAGATTTGCAAAACAATGGGGTAAAGGAATTTTCCTGAACTTTGTTTTATCTCATGGTTACTGGGCAATTGTGTGAATGCATCAATGCAGTGCATGTTTTCTCAGCTTGCAGAGCTTGGATTCATTGAATGGCTTTATTAAAAATGTAAATATTGCAGAATATACAGCCTCATGCTACATAACTAAGCTCCATTTCATGCTGAATAAATGAAATTATTAATATATCCTAAATAGAAAACTATCAATTTTTACTCCAAAAGCATTTTATTAAAATAAATTTGATAAAAAAAAAAAAAAAATCGATTTAAATAAAAAAAAATCTGATTTCAATTAAAAAAATCAGATTTTTTTGATTTTTTTAATTTTTTTTTTTAAATAATTGATTTTTATCCACCCTGCTTCTTACTACTATAAGATGTATTCTCAACCAGGGTTCCTTTAGAACAGATGCTGCTAGGGGTTCCTTGAGCAGCGGTGGCATTGGCAGATTGATCTCCTGTCTTATCTAGGATACCTCTCCCACTGACCACCAATCTTGGGTACTTCTCCCACTGACTACCATTCTTGGGCGCTTCACTAACTGACCACCAATCTTGGGTACTCCTCTCAATGACCACCAATCATGGGCACTTCTCCCACTGACCACCAATCTTGGGCACTTCTCCCACTGACCACCAACATTGAGTACCTCTCCCACTGACCACCGACCTTGGTTACTTCTCCCTACTGACCACCAACCTTGTCTACATCTCTCATTTTTTCATCAATCCTGGTTACTTCTCCCACTGACCACCAATTTCGGGTACTTCCCCCACTGACCACTAACCTTGGATACTTCTCCCACTGACCACTAACCTTTGGTCCTTCTCCCACTGACCTTCAATTTTGTGTCCTTCTCCCACTGACCACCAATCTTGAGTCTTTTCCTCACTGTCCACCAATCTTGGGTACCTACCCCAATGACTACCAATCTTGGGTACTTCCCCCCTGACAACCAATTTTGGGTACTTCCCCCACTGACCATCATCCTTGGCTTCTTCCTCCACTGACCACTAATCTAGGGTACTTTTCTCAATGACTACCAACTAGGGTACTTCCTCCACTAAACACTAATCTAGAGTAATTCTCCCACTGACATTCAGTGTGAAGAAGCACTGCATTGACATCCAATGGATGGGGTAACTTGTCCATTTAGCTCTGCGTTTCTTTTCTGGTAAATAATATTTATTACGTTATTAATTATTATTACTGAAAATAGTTTAGAGTCATGTTAAATATGATCTATTCTTCATTATTTTATTTATTTATTTTTATATTTACAACTTGCTTAGTACGCTCATGTACAATAAGCTGGATCTATAATTATTTTTAGCAGGGGTTCCCTGATACATTCAAATTATTTCAAGGGTTTTTCTGGGGTAAAAAGGTTAAGAAGAGCTGTCATAGGCTGTCATATGTGTGAAACTAATACTTGAAAACAATGCATTTTGTTCCATGCACCTGTTTCTCTAGTCTCATTTTACACTGATAACGTCCAAATTCTGCTTCTAAATACTAATTTAGGTAGAAAGAATAGTGTTCTATATGGAAACTGAAAGTATTAAGTAAGAAACTGAGACTGTAGATTTCTAATGCTGTAGAACATCTGTAGACTTTACAGGTGCCTGTCAACAAGCCATCATTTCAAAGCCTAGCTCCTTGTATGTAACAGAACGGATAGAAATATTGCTTAAGCATTCAGTTGGGAAGCTATCTGGACATGGACATCTGGCCGTGAACATCTAGGAATGAACATCTGGACAGGCAAGGTTTTACAGAGGAATACCATACCTCCCAACAGTGCCGATCCTGACCTCCCTGGGGCCCTAAGCAAAATTCAGCTAAGGGGCCCTCTACCTGACCCATGATGCTTTCAGCTATGTAAACCGTTTGCCATTGCCACACAGTCACACATGACACTGCAGTGCTCCCAATACAATCCTCCCTCCTTTAAACAAAACAGTCAAATAATAAGTTCCCAGAGAGCCCCCTTACATCTGGGTCCCCAGAGAGCCCCTCCTTACATCAGGGTCCCCAGAGAGCCCCTCCTTACATCAGGGTCCCCAGAGAGCCTCCCCCTACATTAGGGTCCCCAGAGAGCCCCCCTTACATCAGGGTCCCCAGAGAGCCTCCCCCTGCATTAGGGTCCCCAGAGAGCCTCCCCTTACATCAGGATCCCCAGAGAGCCCCCTTAAATCAGTGTCCTCAGAGAGTCTCCCCCTACATCAGGGTCCCCAGAGAGCCTCCCCCTACATTAGGGTCCCCAGAGAGCCTCCCCTTACATCAGGATCCCCAGAGAGCCCCCCTTAAATCAATGTTCTCAGAGAGTCACCACCTACATCAGGGTCCCCAGAGAGCCCACCTTACATCAGGGTCCCCAGAGAGCCTCCCCCTGCATTAGGGTCCCCAGAGAGCCTCCCCTTACATCAGGATCCCCAGAGAGCCCCCCTTAAATCAATGTTCTCAGAGAGTCACCACCTACATCAGGGTCCCCAGAGAGCCCCCCTTACATCAGGGTCCCCAGAGAGCCTCCCCCTGCATTAGGGTCCCCAGAGAGCCTCCCCTTACATAAAGATCCCCAGAGAGCCCCCCTTAAATCAGTGTCCTCAGAGAGTCTCCCCCTACATCAGGGTCCCCAGACAGCCTACCCTTACATCAGGGTCCCCAGAGAGCCTCCCCTTACATCAGAGTCCCCAGAAAGCCCCTTCCTTCATCAGGGTCCCCAGAGAGCCCCCCTTACATCAGTGTCCTCAGTGAGCCTCTCCTTACATCAGGGTCCCCAGAGAGCCTCCCTACCTACATCCGGGTCCCCAGAGAGTCTCCCCTTACATCAGGGTCCCCAGAGAGCCCCTCCTTACATCAGGGTCCTCAAAGAGCCCCCCCATACACCAGGGTCCCCAGAGTGCCCCCCCTTACACCAGGGTCCCAAGAGAGCCTCCACTTACATTAGTGTCCCCAGAGAGCCTTCCCTCTTACATTAGTGTCCCCAGAGAGCCCCTCCTTACACAGGGCCCCCAGAGAGCCCCTCCTTACACAGGGTCCCCAGAGAGACCCTCCTTACACAGGGTCCCCAGGGAGCCCCCCTCTTACATTAGAGTCCCCAGAGGGCCCCCTCTTACATCAGTGTCCCCAGAGGGCCCCCTCTTACATCAGTGTCCCCAGAGGGCCCTGTCCTTACATTAGTGTCCACAGAGGCCCCCCCTATACAGTGGAGAGCGGCCTCTGACCCGGTCATCAGCAACACTGTTCAAGCAGAGTGAAAGTGAAACTGATACCTGTCGGGTCAGAGGCCCCTCCCTTCTCCTCTCCACTGTATACACTGACACTCGAGAGAGTACTACAAGCCCCAGGGAGATCCCTCACCCACAAAGGCACCATAGAGCTGCCGATTGCCGCCTTCCACCTCCTCCCACCTCTCCCTACTGCACTCTAAACAGCCAGCCAGAGGTGCAGGGGGGATGCTGGGTCTTGGGGCCCCCCCACAGCAGTATAATGGAAGGGCCCAGCCGCAAATGCGACTGCAGCGACCCCTAAAGTTCCGCCACTGGATATTGTAAACATTAATTGACGCGCTATGACACGAGGGGGAGGCGAGGCCTCGAGTAATTTGCGGGGCCCTACGCAGCTTGCGTAGTGAGTGTATAGGGCGGATCGATTCTGCCTTCCAACATTTTGAGATGGGAATGAGGGACACCTACTACCAAATGTATGTAGCCATAGGACACACCCCATGCCACACCCCCTTAAAGGAGAATTAACCAAAAAAAAGGTTAATCAAATCCACAAGGGCTTTTATTTACCACTACTATTCCTTTATATATGCTTTTAAAATTTACAAATGCAGCAATTTAGAGATTGGATGAAAGGTTTACCACTGGGAAACACTTTTTGAAAGATAAAAATTGCATTTTATATACAACTATATATAGATCAGCCCAAAATGAGGGACAAATGAGGGGGAAAGAGGGACAGAGGGACATTGCTCAAAATCAGGGACAGTCCTTTGAAATCAGGGACAGTTGGGAGCTATGGAATACTCATAAAAACAATGGTAACTGGGATTTACCATGTTATTGTAAAAACAATCTTGGGTAATGCAAAGCTAGTGCAAGACTAGACAAACCCCAAGAGACGATGCAATGAAATCAGAAAAAAGTAGCGCAAGGACCTTTTCCAAAGTCACTGCGACAGGAGTCGCAATAATTAGAACGGTTCCATTGCCAGCAATGGGGTGCAACTTGTCATGCGATTTGGAACTGTCAAATCACATGACAAATCGCACCGGTATAAACAAGGGATTACAAACGCTGCAGCAAATATCATTAGAGCTAACTTATTTTTCTGTGTAAATGGGCAAAAATAATTCCTGGCAATACTTCAGCTTTTGGAGCTCCATTCACACTGTTCATTGTTAATAGTACCCCAAACATGGCAAACAGACGTGCATGTTTGAATGCGTCAAAACACACGACAAATGCGCAATTAAAAAATGCACAAAGCTCGGCGCCCAAAAAAGTACATGGGCTTCTTTGGCGCATTTGTTGTGTGTAGAGCAGCCCACTGCAATGAATGAGCTGCCCTTTGCATGTAGAGCGAAAACGCATGCAAGAATGTGCGTTTTCGAAGGCTTATTCTTTATAACTTTTTTATTGTTGGCAAAAGAAGAGCCTCTTCTGACCCTAGGAAGGACTGGCTGATCTCTGAGTTCTACAGAGTTTCGTCAAATCCTTATTTATAAAAAGCAAACAAGAAAAACATATTGTGGGTGAGATGGATATGATAAAGCCTGCTTGTCATGACCTGCACTTTATGCTGAACACAGACGATCGGTGTTACAGCTCATCGGAATCTGACAGAGATTTATAGCCATTTCCTAGGTGTGAAGGAATACACTGAATGCTGAACGGAGAACTGCGATCACCTGCTCTGTGCAGTGGAATTCTCTTGGGTCCCCTGTCGGCGAACCTAGCTCCTCCTCTTTTTTGTGTGTCCCCATAGCAAGCCTCTTGCTTTGGAGGCACACAGGGGTTGATTTACTAAAGCCAAATAGACTGTGCGCTTTGCAAAGTATAGTTGCACTCAGCAAGTGCAGTTACTCCAGAGCTTATTAAATGAGGTAAAGCTTCAAGGGGTTGTAAACCCTCAAGGTTTTTCACCTTAATGCATTCTATGCATTGAGGTGAAAAGCCTCCTGTGATGCAGCTGCCCCCCAGAGCCCCCCTTTTACTTACCTGAACCCGGTCTTTCCAGCGATGAGGACGAGCACACCAGCTCCAGTCGGTGTCATAGGTCCTAATTGGATAGATTGATAGCAGCGCAGCCATTGGCTCACGTTGCTGTCAATCAAATCCAATGGTGTGGGAGCCAGGGGGGCACAGCAGAGGCCTGATGTCCGTGTCAATATACGCAGCAGCAGGAGACGGGAGTGCGTCCGCACGAGTGCCCCGAGGGAGAGCGGCTCTCCGTGGGGGCACTTGAGAAGAGGAGGAGCCATGAGCGCCTCTGAGGAACCCCAGAAGAGGAGGATTGAGGAACCGCACATGCAAGGGAAATTTAAAACAAAAATTCTTGCACATGACTGGATGATGGAAGTCAGCAGAGCTCTTCCTCATTTACTAAGCTCTGGAGCAACTGCTCTTGCAACTGCACTTTGTAAAGTGCACAGTCTATTTGCCTTTAGTAGGATATTTTATTTTGGTGATACACCCTGAGGAAAAGGTTGATAAGCATTTTTTATTGCACTAGGGGTAAAGCGCTGCACCATTAAAGAATGATTAGTAAATCATCCCCACAGTTTCTTCGCATTCCAGAGCTATGGGGTTGATTTACTAAAGGCAAAAGGACCGTGCCCTCTGCAAGTGCAGTTGCTCCAGAGCTTAGTAAATGAGGTTAGGCTTCACTTTGCAAAGAATAGCCAATCACGAGCAAGGCAAATAAAAAAAAACAGCATTTTTGCTTGCATATGATTGGATGATGGAAGTCAGCAGAGATTCTGCTCATTTACTAAGTTCTGGAGCAACTTTGCAAAGTGCGCAGTCATTTTGATTTTAGTAAATCAACCACTATGTGTCTATGGAGCCGCACGCTCTATAGACTTACACAGTGGAATTTAGCCCTGTCCCCACTTCCTCCTCACTGTGTTTTATTGACAGCAGCAGGAGCCATTTCAATGGCTCCTGCTGCTGCTCGAGTCCCTGTGTGAAGAGGAGAGGAGAGGAGATGCAGCCATTCACAGTGCTGGATCTATTCGTCCTTCTCTTCCTTTTCACACAGGGAGGGGGCAGAGAAATAGAAGACATTTTTTTTACCTTAAAGCATGGAATGCATTAAAGGGTAACTCCACTTTCGTTGATGAAAATAAATAGCAAATAAAGAAAAAATAATATAGCATATACAATTGCAACACAACTCATGTTGTAATTGAGTGTTATTAAAAATTACCTTTCCTTTTCAATCTGCATTGCATTAAAATGCCTACATATTGCATTTTAACACAATGCAGGTCAATGCAGCATTGTAGTGTGAACAGGATACATACATTTTTTTTTTATTTTAGGTGTCCTTGCATTGACCCACATTTTACAGCTGCACTAAAATGCAGATCAACGCACTAGTGTGAATCAGCCCTTAAGTCCTATGGGACGCCTCAGACCACTGTGTCGGCTGCGAAGTCCTGCATGCTGCATCTTTGGTGCGGTTTTGAAAACCGCAGGTCCCCAATGAAATGAATAGAAAATGCGAGAAAAGTGCATTAAAAATGCACCTGCCTTGCGTTTTTGGTGTTATTTTGAGTCACATGTCCAAGTTTCAGAAGTGCATGCTGGGTAATAGGCTCCCAGAAAATGCACCAGCATATGCGTTTTTACTGTGTTTTTGCAACGGAGCAGTTTGAAAGCAGCCAAATTCACAGACATCCAATTATGATGAAATAATATCCTGGTGTTGATCAGAGCGCACACAATAGGGTAGGGTGCTATACAGAGGCGGAAAGGTGGAGATCGGGTGAAAAGCACAGAACATATGCTGGCAGGTGGGAGGCTTGCTGCTATCAGCAGGTAATGCATATCAAGGACATGCTATCAGTGAAAGGCCATTTCCCAGGAGAAGAACAGATGGCAGGGGCTTTACACCGAAATGTCACAGGTAAAATATAGGCTACATGTCAGGAGGAAAGGAAATGAATGTGTAGACAAATGAAGGTGTTACAGAAGAAAAACACACAAAAAAGGCGAAAAACAAATACAAACAATAGAAAATCTTGTATAAAAACCTATAAAGAAGAACAAACAAGTGTAATAATAAAGATAATAGGCAGAGACTGTTAGAAATGTATTGTGAATGCATGGGTTAACATTGAATAGGGATAATGGAGATGTAATAAGATGGGCAGGGGTGTTTCCAGGTTTCTAAAAGCCCGAGGGCACCCCTGAGAAAAAAGACTAAGAAGATTTAGTATACCACAATAAAAATCCATTGAAGTTGTGTCTCATACCTCACGGCGGAACATAACAATCAAACATACATTATTGGTTAAAAAAAAAAAAATAATAATAATGATAAATAAATATAGTCATTTAATACATTTAAATAAAGTTCATAAGTGAAATGATGTTCTAAAAGTGTAACATGCATATACTATGTTAAATCGTTCATCAATGGGCTAAATATTGTTAAGTGAAAAACAAATATGCATTGTAAATGTAGCACACAGGTACCTAATTAAAACTACTGTATATAAACTACATAAAACTATAATTATCTACCCAAATAAACTCTAAAGGGTAGAGGGAAACTGCAGTTAGAAGTGGCGATAAAAAAAAGATGACCAAAACTGACCATACTGGGGATGATGGCAACTATTGTAGAGGACACCTGGGGCACTTAGTAGAAGACCCGGGTATGTACACTAGGTGCCCGGGTTTAGCAATGCCTCTGTAGATGGAGAAGAGTTCCATGGCAGAATGGATGACAGGTGCAGTACAGGAGTTGGGTGACCAGCAGAGATATTTGGGTAAAGTATTCCATGGATAGGGGATGGGGGCACACAGTGAGGGATGCAGTACAGGAGTTGGGTGACCAGCAGAGATATTTGGGTAAAGTATTCCATGGATAGGGGATGGGGGCACACAGTGATGGGTGCAGTACAGGAGTTGGGTGACCAGCAGATATATTTGGGGGAAGCATTGAAAATATTGGGTCTGGGGGTACACAGTGACAGGTGCAGTATGGGAGTTGGGTGACCAGCAGAGATATTTGGGTATTCCATGGTTAGGGGATGGGGGCACACAGTGATGGGTACAGTACAGGAGTTGGGTGACCAGCACAGACATTTGGGGTAAGTATTGAAAGGATCAGGTCTGGGGGTACACAATGACAGGTGCAGCACAGGAGTTGGATGACTCCCAGAGATATTTGGGTAACTCATAAATTTAGGGCCGGGAGCAAACAGCGATGGATACAGCACAGGAGTCGGGCAACCAGCATAGACATTTGGGGGAAGCATTGAAAAGATCGGGTCTGGGAGTACACAGTGACAGATGCAGTACAGGAGTTGGGTGACCAGCAGAGATATTTGGGTATTCCATGGATCAGGGCTGGGGATAAACGGCGATAGATGCAATACAAGAGTTGGGTGAACAGCACAGAGATTTGGGGGAAGTACTGAATGGATCGATCTGGAGGTACATAGTGCCATGGCAAGGATAGGAGTTGGGTGACTCCCAGAGATATTTGGGGAAGTATTACAAGGATCAGATTTGGCGGGACAGCAATAAGTGGAGTACAGGAGTTGAGTAACTCGAAGAGACATTTGGGGAAAGTATTCCATGGATCAGATGGCACACAGTGACAGGTGCAGTATTTGGGGAATGCATTGCAGGGATCAGGATTGGGGGGGCACAGTGACAGGTGATGTACATCAGAGGTATTTGGGGGAAGTATTCATGAATGAGGGAAAAGGATGCACAGTGACTGGTGCAGTACAGGAGTTAAGTGAGCAGCGGGAAGTAATTCATGGATCTGGGCACACAGTGATAGGTGCTGTTCAGCAGACACACATGGGCAAAGTGTTGCATGGATCAGGGAGGAGATCGCACAGTGATAGGTGCAGTGCAGTTGGGTGACCAGCAGAGATTTTAGTGGGAAAGTATTCCATGGATAAAGGCTGGAAGAGCTCAGCAATAGGTGTAGTATTTGGGGAATGTATTGCAGGGATCAGGGCTGGGGGCACGCAGTCACAGGTACAGTACAGCAGACATATATGGGGAAAGTACTGCATGGATGGCGGTTGGAATGATACAGTGACAAATACAGTAAAGGAGTTGGGTAAATTGCAGACACATTGGGTAAAGCCCCGATGCCCAATGCGACCCACAGACTCTTGAGCACCATACAGAAAGCATAGTGGCAGCAGGGTGCAAGGCACATGAATGCTCTGTGTGTTCCAGCACCGGGCACTGAATGAGAGAGACTGTACTATGGCCACAATTATCTCTGCCCACATTACAACAAAATGCCATCCCGGGGTTAGAGAGTGTGGGGGATTGTGTTATAGGTAAGACATCACCAATGGGGGCATGAGCGTTAATTTTCATTGCCATGACCACCAATGCCCTGAGGGGTGGGGGGTAATGGGGGGTTGCCTTTCACTGAAACTGACCACAATGCAAGGGGGTGGAATTAGCTCTCAGTGCCACTGACTACCAATGTAAGGGGGAGAGTTAACTTTCACTGCCAATGACCACCTATGTAGAGGGAGATAACTTTAACTGCCACTGACCACCAATGTGGGGGGGAGGGGGGGTTAAAGTTCACTGTCACTGACCACTGATGTGGGGGTAGGTTAATAGTACTGACACACACCAGTGCTAGGGGTTATTATTGCACTCATTGACACTGATGCTGAGGGTTATTATTGCACTCAGTGGCACCAATGCTAGGATTTTTTTGTAGTCCGACAGCGTGCATTGCAATACACTGCAAAGAATTCAGCAAGACCAAAAATTGGGGTGTTGCAGTGCAAAAATTTGCTTTTATTGTGTGGCTCTATGAAGGTGTTGAGGGCTGCGCCTGGAGCCCTCTATAAATTTTAGCCCTGCTGGGGTAAAGTATTGCACTGATTAGGGCATACTATGACAGGTGCAATACCGCAGTATGGTAAAATATTGCATGGATCAGATCTGGGAACGCACACTGCCAGATGCAGCTCAGCGGAGATATTTGGGGATCAAGTAATCCATGGATGGGGGCACACAGGGAGAGAGGCAGTACAGAAATAATATGCAAACACCTTAGGGGTAAAGTATTGTAAAGCGTTCTGTTGCCTAAAACAAATCGTCGTCGCCCAAAAAAGTACATGAGCTTCTTTTTTTGGCAGATCACAGGCGTTTTAATTCTTTAACATTGGTGACCTTTTGAACTTCAAAACGCCTGTACAAAAGCACTGCAAGAAATTCTGCAAAAACGCCCGAAAAACGCCTGTAAAATGCCTAGATTTGAATGGAGCCGTACAGTACAGCAGAGATTGTTGGCTATAAATGTTGCATTGTTCAGGACAAACAAACACTGGCTGATGCTGTACAGCCGAGATATTTGGGTATAAAGTATTGAATTGGTCAGGGCACACACTGACAGATGCAGTACAGCAGAAACATATACACGTGAAAAGTATTGCATGGATCAGGGCTCAGTGACAGGTGCTGTACAGGAGTTGGGTAATATGCAGACACATTGGGTAAAGTATTGAATTGATCGCAACACAAACTGACAGATGAAATACAGCAGATATACTGTAATTGGGGTAAAGTACTGATCGGGGCACACGTTGACAGCTACAGTACAGCAAAGTTTATTGGTTATAAATATTGCGTTGATCAGGACAAACACTGACAGATGCTGTACAGCAGACACATATGAGGAAAATATGGTATGGATTGGGTCTCAGTGACAGATGCTGTACAGGAGTTGGGTAATATGCAGACATGTTGGGTGAAGAATTGCATTGATAGCAGTAAACACACACAGATACAGTACAGCAGATATATTTGAGGTAAAGTATTGCATAGATCGGGGGAACACACTGACAGATACAGAACAGCGGACACATATGGGGAAAGTATTGCATGGATTGGGGCACACAGTGACAGATAAAGTGTAGCTAATATATTTGTGGTAAAGTATTGCATTGATCGGGGCACACATTGACAAGTACAGTACAGCGGAGATTTTTGCTTATCAATATTGAGTTGATCAGGACAAAAACTGTTGTACAGGAGTTGGGTAATATGTAGACATACTGGTTAAAGTATTGCATTGATCGCAGCACACACTGACAGGTGCAGTACAGCAGATAGATTTGAGGTAAAGTATTGCATAGATTGGGGGAACACACTGACAGGTACACATATGGGGAAAGTATTACCTGGATTGGGGCTCAGTGACAGATGCTGTACAGAAGTTGGGTGATCTACAGACACACTGGGTAAATGATTGCATGGATCAGGGCACACAGTGACAGATAAAGTGTGGCAAACATATTTGTGGTAAAGGGTTGCATTAATTAGGGGACACATCGACAGGTACAATACAGCGGAGATTATTGGTTATAAATATTGCATTGATCAGGACAAACTCTGATAGATGCTGTACAGCAGACACATATGGGGAAAGGTATGGCCTGGATTGGGGCTCAGTGACAGATGCTGTACAGGAGTTGGGTAATATGCAGACATATTGGGTAAAGTATTGCACTGATCAGGTCTGGGCAAACACTAACAGATGCAGTACATCAGATATATTTGGGGTAAAGTATTGTATGGATCAGGGCACACATTGATAGGTAAAGAACAGCGGACACACATAGGGAAGGTGTTGCATGGATCAGGGCTCAGCGACAGATGCTGCACAGGAGTTGGGTAATCTACAGACACACTGGGTAAAGTATTGCATTGATGGGGTCTGGGCACACAGTAACAGACGCAGTACAGCAGATATATTTGGGCATAAAGTGTTGCATTAATTGGGGCACACACTGGCAGGTACAGTACAGCAGAGATTATTGGTAATAAATATTGCATTGATCGGGGCACACACTGACAGATGCAGCACAGCGAACACATATGGGAAAAGTATTGTATGGATTGGTGCTCAGTGACAGATACTGTACAGGAGTTGGGTAATATGCAGACATGTTGGGTAAAGTGTTGCATTGATCAGAGCACACATTGGCGGGTACAGTACAGCAGATATATTGGCTATAAATATTGCATTGATCAGGACAAATACTAACAGAGGCAGTACAGCAGAGATTATTGGTAATAAATATTGCATTGATTGAGGCACACACTGACAGATGCAGAACAGAGAACACATATGGGTAAAGTATTGCAATAATCGGGCTCAGTGACAGATGCTGCACAGGTGTTGGGTAATCTACAGACACCCTGGGTAAAGTATGGCACTGATCAGGTGTGGGCACACACTAACAGATACAGTACAGCAGATATATTTGGGTATTAAGTGTTGCATTGATCGGGGGGCACATGCTGACAGGTACAGTACAGCAGAGATTATTGGTTATAAATGTTGCACTGATCGGGACAAACACTGACAGATGCTTTACAGCAGATATATTTGGGAATACAGTATTGCAATGATCGGGGCACACAGTGACCGATGCAGTACAGAAGATATTATTGGTAATAACTAATGATCGGGGCACACACTGACAGATGCAGAACAGAGAACACATATGGGTGAAGTATTGCAATGATCGGGGCTCAGTGACAGCTGCTACACAGGAGTTGGGCAATCTACAGACACACTGGGTAAAGTATTGCACCGATCGGGGCACACACTGACAGATGACAGAAGATATATTTGGGGTAATAATTAGTATTGTACAGATCGGGGCACACACTGACAGATGACAGCAGATATATTTGGGGTAATAATTGGTATTGCACAGATCGGGGCACACACTGACAGATGACAGCAGATATATTTGGGGTAATAATTAGTATTGTACAGATCGGGGCACACACTGACAGATGACAGCAGATATATTTGGGGTAATAGTTAGTATTGCACCGATCTGGGCACACACTGACAGATGACAGAAGATATATTTGGGGTAATAATTGGTATTGTACAGATCGGGGCACACACTGACAGATGACAGCAGATATATTTGGGGTAATAATTAGTATTGTACAGATCGGGGCACACACTGACAGATGACAGCAGATATATTTGGGGTAATAGTTAGTATTGCACCGATCGGGGCACACACTGACAGATGACAGCAGATATATTTGGGGTAATAATTGGTATTGCACAGATCGGGGCACACACTGACAGATGACAGCAGATATATTTGGGGTAATAATTGGTATTGCACAGATCGGGGCACACACTGACAGATGCGGTGACTTACCAGCGCCTTCTGAAAGTCCCGCACACAGCGGAGAGCGGAGTCGGTCAGCTTGAGGTGGAAGAGGCTGAGCCGGGGGTTCCTCCGAGGTTCGGTCCGGTAGGACAGAGTACCGCACAGCTCCTCTCCGGGCCGAGACATGGCGAGCAACTGACAGCGCACCGGAGAGCGCAGCCCGAGGGAGGCGTGCGGCCGGGGCGGGGCCTGTCCGGGGAGGGGGCGGGGCGTACATGACAGCTGAGCTGGGTGGTGATGGCAACATCTGACTTGGGACTGTTCATGTGTGACATACATGATCTACAAGCACAGATCACCTGTTCATTACCAAGTGCACTCCTTCCTCTACACTGGAACTTACTATGGGCTCAGATAAGATTTATCAAAGCCACATTCCCTTTGTGTTGTATTGGACAGAGAAGTGAGGAGTTAGAACAAGTGGGGAGGCTCACCCCTCCCAATACAATCACAAAATAGGTGGCTGGGACTTTCAGTGGATGGTAAACACTACACATTACAGTGCCTTGAAAAAGTATTCACACTCCTTGAAATTTTCCACATTTTGTCATGTTACAACCAAAAACATAAATGTATTTTATTGGGGTTTTATGTGATAAACCAACACAAAGTGGCAAATAATTGTAAAAAGTGTGGAATGTGTGGCCAAGTCCTGAGCCTCTCCAGGCCTAATGGTGACCTCCAGAGTTAGTGACAGCTGACACAGGGGCGGATCCAGAGTCTAGTCTCGGGAGGGGCACTGCCAGAAAATACGTTTTTTTGTGGGCAATTTATCGAGGAAATGGCTGGTGTTGGCGCTTCAATTATCCCAGCACCATGGTTGTTATTTCTATTAATATATTGTAATATAAAATGTAATGGTTCAACTCACCATAATGCAGAATCAGTGGGAGCCCTGAGCGTGTCACTTGCCACCGTCGCCTGCCACACATTGCAGATTATCACCTGCCACGTCACCTGCCACGTGTTGCAGATTGTCACTTGCTTGCCACCAGATGCGGATTGTCACCTGCCATGTCACCTGCCACACATTGCGGATTGTCACTTGCCTGCCACCAGATGCAGATTGTCACCTGCCACATGTTGAGGATTGTCACTTGCCACGTCACCTGCCACACGTTGCAGATTGTCACTTGCCACGTTACCGGCCACACATTGCGGATTGTCACTTGCCACGTCACCAGCCACACATTGCGGATTGTCACTTGCCACGTCACCTGCCACCAGATGCGGATTGTCACTTGCCATGTCACCTGCCACTTCACCTGCCACACATTGCGGATTGTCACTTGCCTGCCACCAGATGCAGACTGTCACCTGCCACATGTTGCGGATTGTCACTTGCCACGTCACCTGCCACCAGATGTGGATTGTCACTTGCCACGTCACCTGCCACCAGATGCGGATTGTCACTTGCCACGTCACCTGCCACACCCTGCACATTGTCACTTGCCACGTCACCTGCCACACATTGCAGATTGTCACGTCACCTGCCACCAGATGCGGATTGTCACTTGCCACACATTGAGGATTGTCACTTGCCACGTCACCTGACACACCTTGCGGATTGTCACGTAGATGCTAAGGTGGTGTTTTGCTTGCCTCTTGCTTTTTTGTCCCAGATCAGGCAGCAGAGAGATATTGTAATCTCTCTGCTGCCCAAACTGCCTGAACAGTGAGGGCAGAAGTTACTGCAGGGATGCAGGGCAGTGAGAGATGATGTCATCTCTCTGCTCCCCTGCACACCGGCTCGCTGATTGGCCAGCCGCCCCCACTCACACCTAGCCTGCTCTCACCTGCCCACACACTGAGCCACACGCCCGCCCACAAACCAAGCCGCCCGGTGCACCCGCGGAGCCGCCCGCTCTCTCATCTGCTCGGGAAGCCGCCCGCTCCCTCATCCCCCCGCTCCGTCATCTGCTTGGGGAGCCGCCCGCTCCCTCATCCGCCCGCTCTCTCACCTGCCCGGCCCACAACAAATTTCTCGGGGGTGGCAATTGCCCCGTTGCCCCCCCCTGGATCCGCCCCTGAGCTGACATCCATATAAAGTGGATTACGAGGCATGGTGGGTGTAATGCAAGGTAGATTAATGGGTGCCAGACACTTCTTGAATGCAATAGATTTGTTTTCTCTTGAACAGAACTGTGGGAGAGAGGGTTGGGGCCAGAACACCCTTTAGTAGTTGCAATGTAATTAGACTCCAAGACTTCTATAAGTAGACAGCCATGCAGGGAAAGGCACCCAGCCAGACACCACATTTGCATGTGTAGAAACGCTGTCTCCTATGGCAACAATCTTGAACAGTTTCTAACGGAAGTTGTAACAAACTCTCTCACTTCCTCCACAATCTCCCTTTTTGATCTTCACCCAACTAAGCTCCCAGTCTATCACTTAGACCCGCTGATCCACTGCCACTGCATCTCCTGAGCTCTTCCAAACTTCACACTGAGTATCTTCCTCAAGCATCACCCCTGCCTTCCCTGATGGGTCCCCCGCTTGGCACTCACAGATACTCTTTAAGCTTCACCCTACTGGCCTGCTCGTTCTCTGGCTTGGCACACAATAATGCTCTGCAAGCGTCACCTCCACTGGCTGGGTCCCTGACTTGACATCTGCTGAAGTTTCCCAATTCTTCACCATCTCCGGTTGGTGAGAATACTGCTCCGGTACTTGCTTCAACTACTCACAGTGGTCCCTGGTAACAAGGCAGTTGGTCCCTTAGTGGCGACAGCTTCCCCTCTACCTCAGATCACGACAGGGTCTCCGGCCGGCAGAACTGTCACTTCTAGTTGGACTGCAAGCCACAATCCCAACCCTGTGCTGCTCTCTTGTTTCTGGATAGGCCCTCAGATAGCCTAGCAGCCAGATGTCCCCGGGATAGGCCTCAGGTCTCTGGCCTAGCAGCCCAGGGCAATACAACACACGTCCACCCAGACAGCCATCCAGGTGGCACAGAACCCTGATCACCTGACTCCACCCAAATAAATAGGCTCTCCCAGCACGCCAAGGGACCCAAGAAAATCCCTGCCTATTGGCTGAGACACCCCATTCATTCCCAATCTGCCCTTGCAATGCCCTTGTCTTATCTAATGTCACCAGATACCCGGCCACCTAGCATCAGAAGAGAGACGTGCAGCAATTCCAGAATTGGGGTGAAATCAATTGACCTCCTAACAATTGGCCAAGGTAACTATCACTTGGCAGATACATTTACGAGCAACCCTGCCTAAACATCAGGGTGCTACACATACATTTGTATTCAGCCCCCCCAAATCAATACTTTGTAGAACCACCTTTCGCTGTAATTACAGCTGCAAGTCTATTTGGG
Source organism: Aquarana catesbeiana (assembly GCF_042186555.1). Classification (NCBI taxonomy): domain Eukaryota; kingdom Metazoa; phylum Chordata; class Amphibia; order Anura; family Ranidae; genus Aquarana; species Aquarana catesbeiana. The sequence continues at coordinate 52,740,348 of NC_133326.1, read as the reverse complement.
GATGTCTCTACCAGCTTTGCACATCTAGAGAGTGACATTTTTTCTCATTCTTCTTTGCAAAATAGCTCAAGCTCTGTCAGATTGGATGTAGGGCGTCCGTGAACAGAAATTTTCACGTCTTGCCACTGATTTTGTGCCGCCCAAATGGGGCATAGAATTTATATATATTGTTTCTCTGAACCATTTTCTATGGACGTTTATATTTAGTTTACATGCTGCCATCTTGTGACCTTTTGTGGTAATGCACCTATTTGTTATTTCTTTGTCTGATTTATGACACACTTCCTTTCTGTGTAATGCTCCACCCTTCTTCCTGTGTTTGTACTTCCTGTGTAATGGAGACAGCTTAACAGGCCACATGTAACATGGGCACATACACATGTATACATATGCATAAGTAAGCTACAGACCTTTTAATCTTTTGACTGCACAAGTACTACAACCTGTTCATCTGTTTGTATCCTGTCATCTGCTGTAACCTGATGTTCAGAATAAAAGCATCTTGTGGATGGAATTGGTATTTGGTGAGTTCAGACTATCTGATGAGGATTGTCCTCAGTGATTATATCTTATACAGGCCAGGCATAGAGGTCTCACAAGGGATAGTCGCTTCACAACAATCGGAGTCAGAATAGAGTCTTAATTGGATTTAGGTCTGGACTTTGACTGGTCCTTCTAACACATGAATATGCTTTGATCTAAACCATTCCATTGTAGCTCTGGATGTATGTTTAGGGTCATTGCCCTGCTGGAAGGTAAACCTCCACCCCAGTCTCAAGTGTTTTGCAGACTCTAACAGGTTTTCTTCTAAGATTGCCCTGTATTTGGCTCCATCCATCTTCCCATCAACTCTGACCAGCTTCCGTGTCCCTGCTGAAGAAAAGAATTCCCACAACATGATGCTGCCACCACCATGTTTCACAGTGGGGATGGTGATATCAGGGTTATGTGCAGTGTTTGTTCTCCGCCACACATAGTGTTTTGCTTTTAATTCAAAAAGTTCAATTTTGGTCTCATCTGATCAGATCACCTTCTTCCACATGTTTGCTATGTCCCCCCACATAGCTTCTTGCAAACTGCAAACGCGACTTCCTATGGCTTTCTTTCAACAATTGCTTTCTTCTTGCCACTCTTCCATAAATACCAGATTTGTGGAGGACACGACTAATAGTTGTCCTGTGGACAGATTCTCCCACCTGAGCTGTGGATCTCTGCAGCTCCTCCAGAGTTACCATGGACCTCTTGGCTACTTCTCTAATGAATGCTCTCCTTGCCCGCCCTGTCAGTTTAGGTGGATGGCCATGTCTTGGTAGGTTTGCAGTTGTGCCATACTCTTTCCATTTTCAGATCATAGATTGAACAGTGCTCCGTGAGCTTGGGATATTTTTTTGTAACCTAACCCTGCTTTAAATTTCTCCACAACGTTATCCCTAACCTGTCTGATGTGTTCCTTGGCCTTCATGATGCTGTTTGTTAGACATGTGCAATTAGTTTCTGAACTCTTTAGTATGAGGGCCACATATTTTATAAATTAAAGTCTGAATACAAATTTTTTTTAGGGTACTTAAGTAGCCTTACAACAGACCACCCTGGCTGTTACCATTGTTACATTGGAAGCAGTTTGTAGATATTGCATGATGTACATTCCTATGTACGGTAGCTAGGATATGTGATACCTATGTATTGTCTTTTTTTCTTACCCTTTTTCTATGTTTTTCTTTGTAATTTGGAAAACCTCTTATTAAATAAACAGTTTTATATATACAGTATATATATATATATATATATATATATATATATATATATATAGAGCAGAAACTCTTCCAATAGAGACACTATTACCAATGACTACTAGAGAATCCTTTCTTCACTTTAGAGGGATTTCCACTTTCTTCTTGTTTTGGCTATGGGACAGGAAGTGGAGGTAATGTTGGTTACCTGTGCAGAATATACGAGAATATATAAGCACACAGAAGCTAGTATATCACTACAGCACCATCTATAGTTTGAATTGCATAGTACATGCTGTTGCACTTCCGACAGGTAAATCTCTCCAATAGGACAGAGATGGCAAAAATCTAACAGGGGTTATAACACTACCTTACTTCATGCAAAATGAAAAAAAGCTTTGCTTTTAGTACTACCTTAAACTAAAGGAGGCCAACTTATCCTTTAAATAATGAACAGTACATTAAACATTCATTAAACATTAGAATAATTATTTTTATATATTTTTTTACATATAAGCAGTTGTATAATCAATATTGATCAGACTGGCTTTATGCCTGGGAAATCCGCAGATATCAATATACATAGAGTATTTAGTCACTTACAAATCCCCCCCCCCAAATTACCTCTCCTCATGTGTATCAGTAATGTTTGATATTAAAAAGGCCTTCGACTCGGTGGACTGGATTTATATGTCCACAGTCATTGAAGACATGGGCTTTGGTCCAAACTTCCGTAAATGAGTTGTCCTGTATAAATCCCTTTCAGCACAAATTAAATTAGGAGGTGACTTTTCTGCTTCCAGGGGGACAAGACAGGGGTTCCCCCTTTCCCCAGCGCTCTTTGCGGTGATGATTGGACCTATTGCCTAGGCTGATAAAATGCACTTCAAATTGAAGGCATTAGGGTGGGCTATATTACAGGGAAAGTGGCATTGTATGCAGATGATTTGGTCCTTTTCCTTGGCAATTCGGGTCCTTCCCTTAGGGGGCCTTTACCCTCACATCTTCCTTCTATCCCCTATCGAGTTTAAAAGTGAATTGGGATAAATCTCAGATTTTGCCCATAAATGGCAGGGCCAGGGAGGCGGCTGATCCTCCCCTCCCCTAAAGTTGACAGCTACAGTAAATATCTTGGGGTTGTATTGACTTCTACAAGGCCCTGAGGTATCTTCTGTATAGAGGGGCTCTTGCCCCCTTCCCTATCACTCTGTATATGAAAGAGCTTATTAAGGCCTGGCAAATATGGCATCCTTTGTCATCCCATAGATGGTCCCCCCATATTCCCTTGTAGCTAAACCCGTCCCTTCCCTTATTTTTATCCTTTCCAGATCCTATTATTTGGGCCTCTAGGGGGATCAGTTATCTCAACCAAATTTGTGAAGGTAGCACCTTCAAGTTCTTTAACACCTTAAAACAGAAATACGCCGTCCTCAACTAGTACCTATTCACTTATTCCAGCATCTCCAATTGCTCCACGTGCATCAAGCGCAGTTTGGTGCTGATTCGGTGTCTCTTGTCACCTCTGAGTTGGAGTCACTTTTCAGAGATGATTTGCTTGATAAACCATTGTCTACGATTTATAAAGCCCTGTTGCCTTCTATACACGAGGGCCTAGAAGCATTGCTTTCCCGGTGGCGGTGAGAGGTTCCGGAGTTGGACACCGAGGATTGGGAGGAGGTCTGGGAATACTCTATGTCACAATTAGTTTACACAAGAGACCAGGTGAGTCAATTCAACATTATTCATAGAATATATTTCACTCCTCAGCGCATACATGGAATAATTTTTTCTATTCCTTCCAAATGTTGGTGAAAGCCCCATGGATCCGGCTGCCTTTATGCATAAAGTGTGAAAGGGCTTTTGAATGACTGAAGGGTAGTCTTGTTGAAGCACCAGTGTTGGCCTACGCTGACCCATCTAAACCTCATAAATTGCATGTGGATGCCAGCAGAGATGGCCCTGGGGGGAGTGTTGTATCAGGAGTCAGAGGGGAGACTATGCCTGGTGGCTGTCTCACCCCCCCCCCCCCCGAGAAGAACTATCCTGTACACAAATTGGAGTTCTTGGCCCTTAAGTGGGCTGTGGTAGATAAGCTACGTGATTATCTGTATGGAGCTACTTTTGTGTGAAGACTAATAACAACCCATTGACTTACCTGCTGTCCACTGCCAAGCTGGATGTCACTGGACATTGGTGGTTGGCTGCTCTGTCTGAATTTCAGTTCAGTTTGAAATACCGACCAGGAGTGGAAAATCGAGATGCTGGTGCACTTTCCTGAAGGTCTCACTTCACCAACGCTGGCCAGAAGAGTTGGGTCCATTTACCCTTGGAAGGAGTACGGGCTGTGTGTCAAGGAGTAGACTATAAACACAGAGGGGTCATAAGTGCCGAAGCTGTGGGAGTCACCCCTGTGGGAGTACCAAGATATTACTGTGAATTGACCCAAGTGCGCTCCCAAGAACTGCCTCAGTTGACAAGAGAGCACATGAGACGGGACCAATGTGAAGATCCGTTGGGGAATCTTATGAGGAAATCGTTATCTGCTAAGGACCCTCAGATACTGTGGAATATTCCATTGAGGGAGCAAAAGTAATCCATAGAGAGTGGGAACGAATGCGATTGGAAGATGGAGTCATATACCGGAGAAGTCCATCTGGAGAACCAGAGACTGTTCGTCAACTGTTCCTCCCTGGGAAAAACAGACCAATAGTGTTAACCGCTTTTCATGATGATCATGGTCACTTAGGCCCAGTTAGAACCTTCAAGTTGCTCAGGGATCAATTTTATTGGCCATCCACGAAAGCTGAGGTGGAAAGCTACTGTCGCTCTTGCATCAGATGCATTCAGAGAAAGACTTTACCAGGAAGGGCAGCCCCTATGGGCCATCTTCAAAGCCAAGGACCAATGGAGTTGGTGTGCATTGATTTGTGGACGGAGTAATATCCTGGTTGTTACAGATCATTTCACCCGTTATGCTCAAGCTTTCCCCACTAGGGACCAACAAGCCAGTACTGTAGCAAAAACTCTAGTGGAGAAGTTTTTCGTTCATTACAGGATGCCTCAGTGCCTACACTCGGATCAAGGCCGGGATTTTGAGAGCAAGCTGATCAGAAGATTGTATGAACTTTTAAATTTAAAGAAATCCAGATCTGCTCCTTACCACCCTCAAGGGGATCCAGAACCTGAGCGTTTCAACCGTAACTTGCTGAACATGTTGGGAACCCTTCCTTTGATGAAGAAACAGCATTAGTGAGACCATATAGCTGCAGTGGTTCATGCTTATAATAGCACCTCAAATGATTCTACTGGTTACTCCCCCCTGTAGATTAATGTTTGAAAAAGAAACTCGTTTACCAGTGGACCTGGCCTTTGGAACATCATTAGATCACACATATCAGGCCTCACATTGGGCGTATGTTGACAGACTTCGAAAGAATCTAAAAGTGGCCTATGAGAAAGCCAAGGAAGCCTCTACCATCAGAGAACAAAGGAACAAGAAAAACTTTGATCTCAGAGTAAGGGTTCAGGATCTACAATCTGAAGATCAAGTGTTGTTGCGCAATCTAGGGGTGCCTGGGAAACATAAGCTGGCGGATCGATGTCGCTCTCAACCCAACATTGTCTGTAAGCGATTACCTAGACTCCCTGTGTACCAGATTCGGCCTGAAGGGAAGACTGGCTCCCTTCGAAGATTTGACATTGAAACCATTTGCTGCCTAAATCCGGGGCTGTCCTCGTACTCTCATCCTCTTGCTTAAAGACTTATCAGTCCCCTACGCTGAGGCCTAGGGCCGGAAAATCCTGCCCACCAATACCACCTGAAGAGGAGAGCGACGATGAAGAATTAACTCTTGATTGGTTGTGGGTTCGCCCTCTTGGGACTGATGAGGAACACAGTCAGGGGACACCCTTTATGAGGAGGAAACATTCCCCATTGCAGGAAGTTGAAGCACCAGATCTTTGCCCACTAAGAGGAGACGAGGAAGTAAAGATGGAATCCAATAAAGTGTCTGATGTGTTGGGAACCCCCACTTCCCCTACTAATGAAGCAGAGAGAGAGACTTTCCCTGAACCAGAGCCTGAACCAAGGCCTGAGCCAGAGCCTGACTCAGAGTCTGAGCCCGAATCCGGATGTAGTTTCTGGGGAACAGATCGGAAACCGGAGCCATTGGAAAGTAACTACTCCAGGTTGAGACAGAAAATATGCCCTCCAAAAAAACTGAGGTTTAATACCTTTGGGGAGAATTCTGACAAACTTATCCCTACCACTCAACATTCTAGTTAAGCATCTGCCTCCTTTATTGAACCTTTAGTAAAGGATGACCTTGATTCACCCCCTGACACTACTGGGTGGGCCACTAACTTGTTACTGGCCTGCCACAAGATTAATATGACTTTGCCTGATAATGTATATGATTACTGTTACAAGATCCTTCTTTGGATCAGTTGTTGGCTGTTACAACTTCTAGTTTTTCATATAATTAACCATTCATTTACTTATGATACAGTAAGGTGACCCACCAGGTTGTGTTCTGTCTTCGGGGACCAAAGACTTTCAAGTGGGGGGAGGATGTAGCAATATCAACTACAATTGCAAAGTATGGCGATTCCCCGTCATTTCTATGTACTGTATTGTCCCTCTAGTGCCCACATCACTAACTGTCATCATCTCTGTGAGCCAAACCAAAGGGATTGCGGGATTGGTAGTTCCTCAGAATGGCAATTGCCCCGCATGACTATACACCCGGACTACATATCTCAGGGATCTTTGCTACCATCAGAGAGATTGCTGGGAATAGCTATAAAAGAGGCCAGAGACTCGCCCCAAGCTTTCTTCCTCCTGGGCCTTGTGTGTGACAGACCTCTCTGTACAGGGAGAGTGAGGTCATGGCCTACCACGCGGTGTACAACATTCCAGGGCCTAGCACTGCTTGCTGTTCAACGGACATCTATCCAGCATCACCTCGACAGCCCAACAACCCGCTCTTTCGTGCTTAGTATTAGATGATCGTCGCAAAGGGATCTGCTGCAAGGACACCTCTCCGGGAGCCGGTGTTCAGAAGGCATTGAATCAGCCTAGTCATTGGTGAGAGGGAAATTGCCCACCTTTGCAAACCTTTCTTTGTTGCTTCACTGGGACACTGTGTACAGAGAGTTTTACCCTGGGGAAACACTTTACTACACTTCTATTCGAACACTGTAAATAGACACCTGTCGCATCAACCATTCCAAGAAATACCATTGCCTTATTACTGCACCTTATTGGAAATAGTTAATGAGCTTCGACTGCCGGCGAAGACCATCAGGCCTGCAACTGGGACATTGCTGTCGTTACTACTTGGGGCCCTCACACCATTCTTGTTTGATTGATCTCTCATTAGGATTAAAAGTTAAATAGGCCGGCCTGGGTTCCCCCTTTAGAAGTCTTGCCAGAATTAATGCCTAACTCTTGCTTATCCTTTCAGGTCACGTTCAAGTGATACTCCATTGTACATACTGTTATTGCCAAATTGTCTTAACTTGTATTATTGTACAGGAATTCTTCTGCTGAACTAGGATTGTTATCCAAAGCTGATCTATTACCTCCTCTGTGCAACAAGATCTTCTTTGAGTTATTTCAGTAAACGCTAATAGAGTATATACTCACTGATTTGTCTGACTTATAACTTTAAGGTGGTGCAAAGATGTCTGAACACAGAGTGTCAGGTGGGCTGGAATGTTCACAGGGTCATGGTGGTGCAGATGAGCAGGTAAATCCAAGTAGTTCTCAAGGGGGTCGTGCTACACATATCTTCTGATATTGTCCCATTGTCACACACAGAGGTGATCAAATACCACCAAAAGAAAGCTCTATTTGTTGGGAAAAAAGGAAGTCAATTTTGTTTTGGTTTAACGTCGCACGACCGCGCAATTGTCAGTTAAAGCGATGCAGTGCCGAATCGCAAAAAGTGCTCTGGTCAGGAAGGGGGTAAATCCTTCCGGGGCTGAAGTGGTTAATGACTTGGAGAGGATCTGCAAAGAGGAGTGGAACAAAATCACTCCTGAGATGTGTGCAAACCTGGTGGCCAACTGCAAGAAACATCTGACCTCTGTGATTGCCAACAAGGGTTTTGCCACCAAGTACTAAGTCATGTTTTGCAAAGGGGTCAAATACTTATGTCACTCATTAAAATGCAAATCAATTTATAACTTTTTTGAAATTAGTTTTTCTGGCTTTTTTTGTTATTATTCTGTCTCCCACTGTTAAAATAAACATACCATTAAAATTATAGACTGATCATTTCTTTGTCAGTGGGCAAACGTACAAAATCAGCAGGGGATCAAATACTTTTTCCCTCACTGTAAATATATAAGCTCATATAGTCCCTTGAAAAAGTATTCATACCCCTTGAACTTTTCCACATTTTGTCATGTTACAACCAAAAACGTAAATGTATTTTATTGGGATTTTATGTGATAGACCAACACAAAGTGGCACATAATTGTCAAGTAGAATGAAAATTATAAATCCTTTAAAACATTTTTTACAAATAAATATCTGAAAAGTGTGGCGTGCATTTGTATTCAGCCCCCTTTACTCCGATATCCCTAACTAAAATCTAGTGGAACCAATTGCCTTTAGAAGTTACCTAATTAATAAATAGAGTCTACCTGTGTGTAATTTAATCTCAGTATAAATACAGCTGTTCTGTGAAGCCCTCAGAGGTTTGTTAGAGAACCTTAGTGAACAAACAGCATCATAAAGGCCAAGGAACACACCAGACAGGTCAGGGATAAAGTTGTTAGGAAGTTTACAGCAGGTTTAGGTTATAAAAAAATATCCCAAGCGTTGAATATCTCACGGAGCACTGTTCAATCCATCATCTGAAAATGGAAAGAGTATGGCACAACTGCAAACCTAACAAGATATGGCCATCCACCTAAACTAACTAGCAAGGAGAGCATTAATCAGAGAAGCAGCCAAGAGGCCAATGGTAACACTGGAGATACACAGTTCAGGTGGGAGAATCTGTCCACGGTACAACTATTAGACATGCACACCACAAATCTGGCCTTTCAAGAAGAAAGCCATTGTTGAAAGAAAGTCATAAGAAGTCCCGTTTGCAGTTTGCGAGAAGCCATGTGGGGGACACAGCAAGCATGTGGAAGAAGTTGCTCTGATCAGATGAGACCAAAATAAATTTTTTGGCCTAAAAGCAAAATGCTACATGTGGTGGAAAACTAACACTGCACATCACCCTGAACACATCACCACCACCGTGAAACATGATGGGGGCAGCATCATGTTGTGGGGATGCTTTTCTTTTTTTATCATTAAAGAATTTTTATTGAAATTTCCATACAAATAACAGAAAAATTAAAGGCAGCTGGTTTTGGTATATAACAATCAGGTACAGCAGTAAAACATTTACATCCTAATCTCAATCAGTGGGGATGCTTTTCTTAAGCAAGGACAGGGAAGCTGGTCGGAGTTGATGGGGAAATAGATGGAGCCAAATACAGGGCAATCTTAGAAGAAAACCTGTTAGAGTCTGCAAAAGACTTGAGACTGAGCTTCATCTTCCAGCAGGACAATGACCCTAAACATACAGCCAGAGCTACAATTGAGTGGTTTAGATCAAAGCATATTCATGTGTTAGAATGGTCCAGTCAAAATCCAGACCTGAATCCAATTGAGAATCTGTGGCAAGACTTGAAAATTGCTGTTCACAGGTGCTCTCCATCCAATCTGACAGAGCTTGAGCTATTTTGCAAAGAAGAATGGGCAAAAATGTCACTCTCTAGATGTGCAAAGCTGGTAGAGACATCCCCAAAAAGACTTGCAGCTGTTATTGCAGCGAAACGTGGTTCTACAAAGTATTGAATCGGGGGGGGGGGGGGCTGAATACAAATGCACGCCACACTTTTTAGATATTTATTTGTAAAAAATGTTGAAAACCATTTATAATTTTCCTTCCACTTCACAATTATGTGCCACTTTGTGTTGTTCTATCACCTAAAATCCCAATAAAGTACATTTATATTTCTGGTTGTAACGTGACAAAATGTGGTAAATTTCAAGGGACATGAATACTTTTTCAAGGCACTGTACTTAAATACAAAGGTATAACCCTTGTCAGTTGTATTTTGCCACCTGTGTCCAATTGGGGAGATCCCTTCAATTTCTGTCCCATAGCCCCAACAGAAAATAAGAGGATACTCCTTCAAATTGAGGGAATCCTTGGTTGTCACCAGGATCACCAGAATGTAGTGTCCCCAATAGGAAGATGTCTTCTTTTCTGGTGGCACCTACAAATTTGTGATTTTCTTTTACTGTCACTGTTGATGATAATGGTCATCGGGACAAATAAAGTGAGAGTGGATCTCCCTAATGGAGACACCAAAAGCCAAAAAAAAAAAAATTCAGGTGTTCCAATCTCCATCTACTCTATTTAAAAAAAAATCTGTTATACTTTAAAATAACTTTTAGGCCTTCAAAAAACCCAGCTAATAAGGACTATATCTACAGGTCATGGTACATTAATGTGATAGTCACTCAGAGGAATTCTTCTTACATGGGTGGTCAGTGGGAACATCTCTCTCACAGATAAAAAACATAATTGGTTTCAGTGTTTACATATCTAAGAGGCAAAAATTGTTCATTACTCATGGAACCCTTAACAACCAATGGAGGAAACTTAGGGCTCCATGGAACCCTAGATGGGAATAGCTGGTGTAAGTAGATACCTCCATTGTAATACTGCACCCCAGAATTCCCTATACTGTACAAATACCGACTTTCTGAAAGTCAGATCATAGGCACACCTCTACTTTATATTCCACAATGTAATTCTCAGTGCTTGAGTAATTTACCGACAGAAGGAGCCTTAGACATCTGTCGAATAATGCCTGCCCTGCGCTAATTTCTGTGATTTGAGTCTTCATCCCCATAAATTTGTTGCACCACTATTTCATATACAATTTAATGCTGGTAAAAAAAAAAATCTGACATTCGCCTATATGAAAGGTGCATGAAAAGGGGAGAGTTCAGGACAAATTGGAGTGGTGCCAGTCTGGTTGTTGGACAGCCATAGGGGAGGGTGAAAAAGACGACAAACAGAAAAGTAAGAGTGTGGACTAGCAGCAGCTTTAGCAAGGTTTATTTTAGCAGTATGCTTAAAAATGAAAGATGATCAAATGGGGAGCAAATTTATCAGTCTTTCCTGCATTAATATAAAGTGCTCCCCTGACCAGGTGTACGAGGGGTTGTAAGTGGAAATCTTCCTTATATATTTATGTAGCACCATCTAGTGTGTGCTAGAAGTTAGTGCAGGTAAATTTACTGGTAAAATTAGTCTTTTGAATCTGGGTCAGAGGTTTACTGAAGTTCAGGGCTGAGTGACTCATCCTGGCAGCTCTCTGGTGCCTCCCCCTGGTCTAGAAGTTTGAAGAATCTTCCAGAACTAGAGGGTGAAGGTCAGCAGGAGCTGTTATGCATATTTATTAGGGCTTGGCCAATCCCCAGAGGTGGGCTGGCAGGGGGCTGAGACCACCTCATAAATAGTCATGGGCCATGACAGCAGAGGCAGTTGGGAGGAAGATGGAGATACCGTGTTGAGGAGGCTGTCGGTGGCCCTCAGGGGTGCCCCCTAGTCTGGAGGGGGGGTGTCCTGGCTTGGGCCTTGGCTCAGGTGCTGGAAGTATCCTGCCAAGAACACAAAGGGAGGAGGCTTTCCTAGAAGCACGGGAGCAAGAGAGGACAGAGTGAGTAGTGAATGCTGTTGGGGACGAACAAGGGGGGAGATTGCCATATGTAGTCAGTCTCCCTGAAGACAGCGTTGTGCTTAAGTCTTCATCCTTCCATGAGAGATCTCCTGAGAGTCGGCCGTGTGGGCTGGTAAAGAGTCAGCTTGGTGGGCTGGTGAAGGGTCAATCGGGTGGACTGGTGTGGAGAGTTAGCCTGGAGGGCTAGAGAAAGGGGCAGCTGCATCCAGGTGGGTTGGCAGTGCCTGAAGAGGTGGTGCTGGGATCAGTGGCCACAGAGGAGAAGTTACAAGTTGTTTTACTATATCTGTGCTGCACAAAAAGGGGCTGCAAGTTCCTACCTGTAATGGGCTATTGCTAAATCTGACTGGGAGCCTGTCAGATCATTCAAAAAGTGATTCAGCTGGAGCAAGCAAGTATTGTGCTGGAGGAGAGAGGAGGAGAGACAGTATATACGTAGCTGTATAAAGGAAGCTGTCCCTGAAGATTGTTGAAGTCAAGTGGGCATCCCATAACCACCAATTCCTATTCAAATTTTTAACCCTCTAATAAATAACAAAAACAAAGCCATGGAAGGTTCTCTGACTCTGGGTCATAATGAATTTAGTGTGCTTATGCAAGTGTAGGGAATCCCTTTTATCTGCAACCCCTACGGGGTAGTGCTACAGTTAAATAGTTGTTACTGTTTTATGCTCCAGATTACAGTGGCAGGGGTCTCAAATTTAGGTTGACATCTGTCCTCGTTTGCCAGGAAGGAACCCCATTTTGAGGGTGTCTGACCCTCTAAAACAAATGTCATTGGCAATGTCCCCAGTGGTGTAGTCCTCTGCCTGTCATTGATCAAAATATGTTCGTTTGTTCTTGTCATGGCTGTGAAGCTGCTCAACCAAACTTCTAAACTTACACTGGTCATACATTATACAATTCTCTTGTACAACTTTCCTTTACCAAAACCATATTATTTGAGGTTAAACCTAAACAGTTTAAATTTGTATGCGACCAGGAAGCCCCTGCACTACATAGGTAAAGGTAAATCTAAAGGAAATTGAATAAGAATATTGTATAACGTATGGCCAGCTTAAGACTTTAGCTGTGTACACACAATCGGACTTTCCTATGGGAATTGTGTACTGACAGGCTGTTGGCGGTAAATCCGACCGTGTGTATGCTCCATTGGACAACTGTTGTCGGATTTTCCACAGACAAATGTTGGCTAACAGGTTTCAAAATTTTCTGCAGACAAATGTGTGTTGTCGGATTTTCCGATCGTGTGTACACAAGTCCGTCGGACAAAAGTCCAAAGTATAAACACGCATGCTCGGAAGCAAGCACGAGCCAGAAGCTGTCGGTCTTGTAAACTAGCGTTCGTAATGGAGAATTGACATTCGTGACGTGGCAAATCATGAAATCTCGAAATACAGAGCACATTCTCTTCGTCTTTAATGCGATAATAGTGAAGCTGCTTTGCTGGTGATACTGATGGAGTTATTGCAAACAAATTTTCAAAGGCTTTATTTTTCTAGTGATATCAAGAATAATATTATTATGCTTTTTTATTTTTTTTTATTTTTTGGGCAAGTTACCACAACACCATTATCCCGTAGTTTTTAAGATCAAAGATACAACTATGTTGGTGTCCCTTTTCAATTTTACATTGTATTTTTTTAAATGTAACTCCCTACTCCCAAACTGTCATTTGAAGTAAAACACATAGCCAAGTATTATTCTCCACAATTTTTTTATTGTGCATTAAAAAAAGAAAACAAATAAAATTAGACATGCTATCTGCCAATAGAACTTAACCAAAAAGTGCATTCTATGCATCCAAAAATATAGAAAATATACCAAATCAAATCATTATTCAACCAAAAAAATAATGTCAAAGCAATAACTCCAAGGCCAATAATAAATAACACACTATCTCCTCCGATTCCGCAACATGTCTGGTTGACGAACGGCCGTTCAGAAACGAACTGAAAAGCACGAAATGAAAAGCACGAACTGAAAAACGCTAAATGAAAAACGCGAAAAGAAAAGCGCGACTCAACACTCACCAAACTTCTACTAACACGAAATTAGCAGAAGGAGCCCAAAGGGTGGCGCTAAAGGGCTAAAAAACAACGTAGTACCTCACTATGTTAGTATTTGTTGGCCGACAATTCCTTGCCATTTCTATGCAAGACAAGTTTAGGCCAACGCCCTTCGGACAAAAGTCCACGGTCTTGTTGGCCAACAATCCGATCGTGTGTACGAGGCTTAACTCTCTCCCAAGCACTCTGTAAAAAAGAACGTTTGTCAATTCAGAGTAAAAGTGAAAATGTCATTCAAGTCACCTGGATGAATGGGAGAAGTGAGACAGGACTATAGCTGCATAGGACCGAAAAGGTCAGATATCTTAAATTTCAGCAGAACTTGTTTTCACAGTGGAACACGTGCGCCAAAAGAGGATGTTTTCCTTCTTGCTTGTTCTAAAGAATATAGACACATGCGATAGCACAGGTCCAGCATGCTTAGGACGCCTTTTATTTTAAGTCTTATACCCATAGCTCCCAACTGTCCCTGATTTCGAGGGACTGTCCCTGATTTGGAACAAAGTCCCTCCGTCCCTCTTTCCTCCTCATTTGTCCCTTATTTTGGTCTGATCTATATAGTTGTATATAAAATTCACTTTTTATCTTTTAAAAAGTGTTTCCCAGTGCTAAACATGTCATCAAATTTCTAACTTGTTGCAGTTGTACATTTCAAAAGCCAATATAAAGGAATCGTAGTGGTAAAAGAAAACCCTTGTGGGTTTAAAGGAGTTGTAAAGGCAGAAGGTTTTTTATCTTAATGCATTCTATACATTAAGAGAAAAAAAACCTTCTGTGTGTAGCAGCCACCCCAGCACCCCCCTAATTACCTACCTGAGCCCCATCTCTCTCCAGCATTGTCCACGATACCCTCAGCCATCCAGTACACTCCTCCTGATTGGCTGAGACAGAGTAGCAGCACCATTGTCTCCCACAGCTGTCAATCAAAGTCAGTCAGCCAATCAGGGGGGAGAGGCGGGTGAGGCCAGGTCGGGGCTCCGTGTCTGAATGGATACATGGAGCTCTGACTCGGCTTGGGTACCCCCTGTAACAAGCTGCTGGGTGAGGGAGCACTCAAAGGAGGGAGGGGCTAGGAGCAGCAAAGAGGGACCTGAGAAGAGGAGGATCCAGGCTGCTCTGTGCAAAACCAACTGCACAGAGGAGGTAAATATAACATGTTTGTTAATTATTTATTGTAGTAATATGCCCAAAACGTGCTCTGCCATTTCAGTATACAAGATGGCTTAAATCTGCAACTATAAAAGAATGCTTAGAAAGATGCTTGCACAAGCACTGTGCTCTATATACTGTAGATCATTGTGGGTTGGTAAGCCATGGGACAGGATGCATGACTTATGACTCATAACCAGATGGCCTGTTGACCCGTGTTAACTCATGATGATGTATTTTAAGGGGTCACTGACTTGTATAACCATATAACTATATATTTCTATTCAAATACATAATTTAATAACCACTCCCCTCTCCCCTCTTTCTATTTGTATGTTGAACCATATATAAGCAGTGACACATCTAATAAAGGCAGACATTTTATGAATTAATAACTCGCTTCTCATTTTATGGTGTCTCCAGATATCTGAGGGCACTGTTGGTGTACCTAATATATGGGTGGTCCTCCAGAATACCTACTATTTCCTTTCATTTATTTTTTTTTAAACGAGCCTTTACAATCACTTTAACTAATATTTTCTTTTGTACAATTCTCCTTCAAGGGGGTGTGGCAAGAGGTCCCAAACCTACATACTTTTGCTAATAGGTGTCCCTCATTCCCATCTCAAAAAGTTGGGAGGTGTGCCATTGTACCCTAGGTGTTTGGACCCTGTGCTTCCAATCCCGGCATTTTAGTGTGCCTAGGAGGCACAGGAGCATCCATAGACTTTGACAGGCTGCAGGCAATGGAGCTGGATGCTGCATCTGTGTCTCCCAAATACGCTAAAACTCCAGGTTTGGACACACATGAATTTAACGCCTAGTGTGCAAAGGGGCTTAGTGCTCATTCAGACGTGCGGCAAGGACTGCCGCTACTCTTAAAAGTGCCCGGATACCTCTTCAGGGATGTTTGACAGTTAGGTCAGTAGGCGATATGTTGATTCCTCACTGTCTGATAAAACCCTTTAAATGCCACAGTACCACACTGCAATTATAGTGTGGTTCTATAGACCTGCATTTGTCATGTTCAGTGGTGGGAAGTCCGTCCCGCTGAAAGGGACAAGCGCAGTCTCTTTTAAGAAGCTCAGCATCACGGGCGCAGCATGTGTACAGCTGTGGGCACCTGCGTGGCACTGTTTAGGCGGGGGCAGTAAGACCACTATGTGTGATCGAAGCATTATTCACATGCAGCCAAGCTATTGTGAGTGGTACTCTGATCTCTAGTATTGCGACCACACACATGTTTGTGGGTGATACTGTAGTACAGGGATATGCAATTAGCAGACCTCCAGCTGTTGCAGAACTACAAGTCCCATGAGGCATAGCAAGACTCTGACAACCACAAGCATGACACCCATAGGCAGAGGCATGATGAGACTTGTAGTTTTGCAAAAGCTGGAGGTCTGTTAATTGCATATCCCTGCTGTAGTATTTCAATGCAAAGTTTCTAGATTTCCACATTTCTAAATACTTTCTCCTGGATTTTTGGGCTATGTAATTAGGCTAGGTTGACACTTATGCGACCTGCGTTCTGTGTGTATACAGCCCGTTTATTTCAGTGGGCTGCCCTACCTTAGCAATTAAGAAAATGCTGGACGGCCGCTCTCTGATGCAACACCTTTATTTTGCAGAATCAATAAAATCCAAACTGTCAATCCATAGATCACAGAGGTACAGGAACAAACAGCTGACGTGTTTCACACCATTTAAACGTGCTTAATCATGATTAAGCACCTTTCAACGATGTGAAACACATCAGCTGTTTACATCAGCTGCTCTGTAATCTATGGATTGACAGTTTGGATTTTATTGATTCTGCGCAATAGAGAGCGGCCGTCCAGCATTTTCTTGATTGCTAATCATGTCTGTAGAGCCAGCACCTGTATGCTTTGGAGTGGGGTAGGTTGTTATGGGATCACATGCCTGGAGCGGTGTGAATTTGTGGGCTGCCCTACCTACAGAAACGCATGGAAAGAAATCTCTGACTATTTTTTCGAAATCGCTCTGCAGCACCATGCGATTTGGCTAGTGCAAAATCATGCTATCTTTGTTTTTTTCTTTTCATTTTGGATAGAGTAGAGAGGAATTAGAACACCAGTCAGTCTTTATTTCTGTCTGTGTTAGGGGGATTAACCCTCGCTATTTGCCCTGTTTTTGTTTACCATTATCATTGATAATTCCCACATTTTGGGTTGACATCAGAACAAGATTAGAGGGGAAATATTCCAATGGGGAACCCATTGGTGACCCCCTGTGATTCCCTCACTTTGGAGGGATTTCCTCCCACGTCCTGTTTTGGATGCAGGACAGGAAGTGAAGGGGGATCTCCACAGGTGCCAATATAGGAAAAAAAACTGACAGGGGTTATAACCCTTCCTTACTCTATCCAAAATGGAAAAAAAGTTTTGCTTTTAGTGACACTTCAAGGTTCTGCTTTACCTCAGCACAGTATAGCAGAGGAAATCTTCAGTTTTTAAACTTTCAGAAAAGAACAAGTAAAATGTAAATTTTTTATTGTTTTTTTAACCACTTCAGCTCCGGAAGGTTTACCCCCCGTCATGACCAGGCCGGTTTTTATGATACGGCACATATCTTATTTTTTAACTGACAATTGCGTGGTCGTGGGCGACGCTGTACCCAAAAAGCAAATGATATCCTTTTTTCCCCACAAATAGAGCTTTCTTTTGGTGGTATTTGATCACCTCTGCGGTTTTTATTTTTTGCCTATAAACAAAAAAAGAGCAACAATTTTGAAAAAAAAACAACAATATTTTTTACTTTCTGCTATAAAACATTCCCAATAAAAAAATGTAAAAAATCTAATTTTTTCATCAATTTAGGCCAATATATATTCTGCATATTTTTGGTAAAAAAATCCCAATAAGCGTATATTGATTGGTTTGCGCAAAAGTTACATTGTATACAATCTATGGTATTTTTTACTAGTGATGGCCGCAATAGCGGGGCTGCGATATTGCAGCGGACAAATCGGACACCTAACTGACACTTTTGAGACTTTTTTGGGACCAGTCACACTAATACAGTGATCAGTGCTAAAAAATATGCACTGTTATGCCCCGTACACACGGTTGGACTTTGTTCGGACATTCCGACAACAAAATCCTAGGATTTTTTCCGATGGATGTTGGCTCAAACTTGTTTTGCCTACACACGGTCGCACAAAGTTGTCGGAATTTCCGATCGCCAAGAACGCGGTGACGTACACCACGTACGACGAGACTAAAAAAGGCCGGTTCAGAACCAAGCGCGGCACCCTTTGGGCTCCTTTTGCTAATCTCGTGTTAGTAAAAGTTTGGTGAGAGACGATTCGCGCTTTTTCAGACTCGTGGCTTTCAGATCGTTTTCTGCCGTTCAGTTTGTGCTTGTGGGTTTGTATCTGCTCTTCAGTGCGTGCAGTCAGTTCGTATCAGAGTTTTCTGTGCGATCTTGCCCGCTCGTTGCTGTTTTTCAGGTCGCTCTTCACAGGCCTTGCTGTTCTTCAGTGCGTTCTGTTACTTCGTTCTGAGCAGCCGACCGTTTTCTAGCCATGTTTCGTATGCGTACTCCTCGTAGAGTTCGTGCTGTGCGGGGGCTTGGTGTTGGGGTCCTGACCTTGACACAAGTCCAGTCCATGAACAGGGTGGGGAGGAGTTCATGGACCAAGAATTGGTTGCTTCAGCGTGACCAGTTCTGTCATATGCCTTTGCTCCGTGAGATCCGTGAGAATAATCCTGATGATTTCAGGAACTTTCTCAGGATGACGGACCCCGTATTTCACCGTTTGTTGGCTTCGCTGACCCCCTATATTAGCAGGCAGGATACCTGCATGAGGCAAGCCATCACTCCGGAGCAGAGGTTGGTCGCTACCTTGCGGTATTTGGCCACAGGGAGAAGCCTGCAGGACCTCAAGTTCTCGACAGGCATCTCCCCCCAGGCTCTGGGGATCATTATCCCAGAGACCTGTTCTGCCATCATACAGGTCCTGCAGAAGGAGTATATGAAGGTAAGATTTTTATCCTTTTATATCACATTTTATTGTATTGAATGTTTGCTAATATATTGTATTTCTTCCCTCATTCCCTAATTACCATGATTGTAATATGCTGTGAATGTCCCCTTTGTTCTCATGCATGCTGGATTTTTAGGTAATTATTATTTTATGTCCTTCATACATATTTGCCCTTCAATAACCTCCCCAGCATGGTGTCTCCTGCCCTATATTCACCTCATGTAGTCACTTAACAATGTATTTTATCAGCTCCATAGTAGTGCTTTACCCCAAACACCCCCTAAAATGTTTGGAAATGTTATTTTTGATTTAAATTCTGGCAGAGTGCCAGAGGCTTTTTTTTGTGGTGTCCCCAAATTTTTGGTAACCCTCCCTCCCCCCAACTGCTAAGTCAGCTGATCACAATTCTCTATCCTCAATCATCTATCTGCTGACTTTGCCAAACCCATACACACTATACCCATCTCTTTACTGGTCAGATTTATGGATGAATTCCCCAAAGCATGTAGTGCAAGGGCCTGCCTGTATACTTTCCAATGGTACTGTTTAAAGTTTTTGTATCCTATTATTATCTTGATAGGTAATAGCAGAATGTTCAAATGTCCTCAAATGTGTACAGTGTGTATTTATATCTTTGTATTATGACACTTCTTACCTGTCCAGTGGGCTGCCAATAGTGTAACTAAGGAGGGGCTGTTCCAAGTAATACCCTGTATTTAGGCATTCATCTCTCAATGAAGTGAAGAGGGTTACCTGTCCAAGAGTTCCCCCCCCTATAATGTTAGAAATGGCCCATGAGAGGGGGGGAGGGGGAATATGATAGGTGTACCTTATACTTTGTTATTGTTAAATTCCCCTTAGTAAATGCTATCTGGAGGTTGCCCCATAATGTTTGTGTCTAATCTGCTTGCCATGTTTCTGTGAAAAAATAGTAATGTTTATTGTTTTTTCCTCAACAGTTTCCTTCAACGCCACAGGAATGGCAGACTGTGGCCTCCCACTTTGCCCAGCGGTGGGACTTTCCTAACTGCGGAGGGGCAATTGATGGGAAACACGTCCACATCGTCCCACCACCCAACTCGGGGTCGTACTATTATAATTACAAGGGGTTTAATAGTATAGTGATGTTGGCGGTGGTGTCGGCTAATTATGAGTTCTTGTATGTGGACGTGGGGAAGAATGGCCGGATGTCCGATGGTGGAGTGATCGCCCATACGGAGTTCAACAGGCGTCTCCAGAATGGCAGCTTGGACTTGCCACCTCCAGAGGACAATGTTGAAGGTCTCCCATTTGTGTTCGTTGCTGATGAAGCATTTGCGTTGGGGGACCACCTGATGCGGCCATTCCCGATGAGGACCCTCACCCCGGAACAGAGGGTTTTTAATTACCGGCTGGCCAGAGCCCGAAGAGTGGTAGAGAACACATTTGGAATCCTGGCCAGCCGGTTCCGATTATTTCTGACACCCATCCATATGGCGGAGTATAAACTGAACCATATAATACTTGCTTGCTGTGTTCTCCATAATTTTTTAAGAAAACATTCAGCCAACTATGCTGGCTCAGTTGGGCCTGAGGCCGGAATCCCTAATCCATCAACACTGACGGCGCTTGAAAGTGGCCGTCCTGGCTTGCCCTCCCTGAATGCCCGTGATGTCCGGTTACGCTACCTGGAGTTCTTTGCGGGTAGGGGGGCTATCAATATGCCAGACAATCTGTGACACCTTTTTCAAATAAAAAACAACCAAAAGAAATTCTTTGTGGACATTTACTGCTTGTGTTTGTTTTAGCTGACCCTGACAGAAATGTGTTGAGTGCAGAAAATGTCGTGATTGGGTAACCTTATAAAAAACAGTGTTGGCTGGTACTTCCTAAATGCAAAAACACATTTCACTACAAGTGCACTTGCAACTGCACTGAACCTGCACTTGTAGTGTAAAGTGTATTTGCCCTTAGGAAATAACCCCCATTTTTGCATAAAACAGCAATTACATCACCCCAAAAGTGTTGTAGTGTTGAGACAATAATCCACACATTCTTGAGTAAGGCACTTTTTTATACCTGCACAATCACATGTGCATTTACCAAAGGTTTTTAAAACAAACCAACATGTTTGTTGTATAACAATGTTTGCAGTAGCATTATCAAAAATTGAAATATCCATTTCAGATAAAACAGGCCTGTGTAAAACCAACAAGAAAGCCAAAAAACTTGAACTTACAAAGTTCACATTAGGTAAAACCTGAAGGCTATATCAGACATCAGTATTTAGGAACTGGGTTTGATATAGCGTTCAGATGGGAGGAAATCACCCCTGGAAAGGCCAAATTTGGAAGATGCACACCAATTTACAAATGTCAACATGTGCTATCTGCCATCAGGGGGGTTCAAGGGACGTGTTTTGGGGGAGCAAGCCCTTCCTCAACGCTACTTTATAATTAAGGAAGGGGTTGCACCCCCAAAACGCGTCCATTGATCTCCCGTGATGGCAGATAGCACATGTTGGCACACTGTGTGCATCCTCCAAATTTGGCTTTTCTAAACATAGAAAAAAATTTCGTACGATAAAACAGGTGATTTTGTGGGGTTTAAATTCGCCCCAAAACATCAATGATGTTATTATTTTTTTTAATAACATCACTGATTTGTTGCTGGATGTTTTGCAATTGGAGATTACACCCCATGATCTCCCCGATCAGTATCTGGGCACTTTCAGATGTAAAGCGTCCTGGATCACGATCACCTAAAAAGAGATAAAGAACAAAAAAAAAGGTCTAAAAATCTGCCACCATCCATCTCTTTTACCTGAGCCTGTGGTCGCAGACACTCACCTGTTGTGGTGCCAATCTCCACCACATCTTCTTCTTCCTCCTGCTCAGCTTCTTGGGTTGGTATTTCCCCTTCTTCCAGAGGGGGGGGGGTCTCTGGTCTCCTGGGATGAGGGGTGTCCGAGTCTTTTCTCCCCTATGTAAAACAAAAATGGTATAATTAGCACACAGATATTTGATGGCAGAACTAGAAATAGGAAACGTTGCTTGGAAGTGGGGTACAATTGTCTATTTTAGCAGAGTTCCAAGATGTATTTTTTTTATTGGCCTTTGTCAAGCTGCAATACTTTACCTGTTTAGTACAAGCTTCACAGATGTAGCCCCCCCTATAGTATACACTGGAGCACCTGTGTGGCCCCCCCTAATAAAAATGGTGTTCTTGTGTCCCACACTAGTGGTCCAGTGTCCAGATGTGAAAACAGCTGCTGAGTGTCCTCTCCTTACACACAATCTAGTTTGCATTTCATTCTAGTAACAAACCCATCTACACAAACAAATATTTGGCATCCAAGTAGGCCCCCAAAAATGTGGGAAAATGCATATGGCCTAAACAATGGTGTTCTAGAGGCCGAAAGAAAAATGTTTGATACGAACGAATAATGGGCCCATGAACATTAAAGTTGACCTTTTTAAACGTTACAATTAATAAAAGCATATGGAGCAGAACGAACGTAATAAAGACAGAAAGAATAGGAACACAGCACAACTACTTACTTTTTTGCAGCACTCTCCGGATCTTTCGGTACTGCTCTGGCTCTCTCAACTTCAGGTCCGACCACCGCTTCCTGAGCTGATCTTTAGATCTTCGTACCCCGAAATTCCGCTCAAGACTCCTGACCACTTTCGCCATGATCTTGGCCTTTCGGATGTTCGGGTTGGGGTAAGGCCCATATTTTCCGTCATAGTCGGACTTCCTCATGATGTCGACCATCTCCAACATCTCCCCAAACGACATATTTGTGGCCTTAAAACGTCTCCTTCTGGATCGGGACGTGCCTGGATCCGGGCTTTCCTCCTCCTCCTCCTCGTTGCTAGAATTAGCACGCACCTGTTGTGACTCCGCCATGTGCTCTTCACCCACTGCGCCGAACGAAAAGGGGCGGGGAATACACTAGAAAGAACGTCAGGGGCGGGCGGAGTTACACGCATGCGCAGTGTGTAGAAAGCGTAACACGCGTGTGTATTACTTACGATCTGTGAGCGGAGGAAGGAGCATTGGACGCGCCGATCGTAAGAACGAAGGTAAGAGACAAACTTGTGCCTATACTGCTTCTAGATTGAGGCCTATATTGTAACAAGATTAGGAGAGTTTTGTCTGACATTAGGCTTTGTCTTGTGTTGTGTCTTGCAGTGAACATGGATATCTTAATGAAAGACAATGACTTCATGTCAGTATTCGTAGAGATGCTAAGTGAGCTGCCCTGTCTGTGGGAGATTACCCACCCCCATTTCAAGAACCAAGCAAAGAGGAAGGCAGCACTGGAGCAATTGTGTGAAATTGTGAAGCAGGTGATCCCCACGGCAGACATCACTTATTTAAAGATCTTAATTGGTGGCCTGAGGAGCACATATCTAAGGGAGCGCAAGAAGGTCCAGGATTCCCAGAGATCCGGAGCAGCAGATGACATCTATGTCCCCTGGATGTTGAACTACGACAGGCTGCACTTTCTGGCAGGCCAGACTGAACCCAGGCCATCCCTCTCCAGTCTTCCTTCCACGCTTCCTTCCCCCCCGGCTGAGGCTTCTGACGCCCAACCTGGGCCTTCCAGGCCACATGTGGAGGAGCCCAGATTGAGCCAGGTATAGCATTCCTCTAAATATTTCTGCTTGTCCAATCAATGATGTTAACTAGATGTTAGTTGGGAGTACTAATTTAGGATTGTGATTGATGATGCAAAAACTAAAACCATGTCCCTTTTTCATACACAGGGAAGTCTCAGCCAGGAGGTGGCGGGGCCGAGCCAGCTGGCTGATATCAAGGTCCCTCCACCCCCCCTGAAAATAGAAAGTGGCAGTAGAAGGAGTGCCCTAGAGGAGGCTGCTATAGCATTCTTTTGGAGGGCTACAGAGGTCCTGGGAGCACCACACACCATGCAGGAGAACATTGCTGCCTTCATAGCCTATAAAATGCAGAGGATGGAGGAGGGCCAAAAAGTCTTGTGTGAGGCCCTCATATCGGAGGCTCTGGAGAAAGGTATGAGGGGCCAAATTACACCTCACACACATCTTTGGGATGGTCCTCCTCCTCCTCCTGCAGGTCCTCCTCTTCCTCCCTCTCCTCCAGGTCCCCCCAGTCCTCCTCCTCCAGGTCCTACTCCTCCTCCTGCCACATCTCCAACTGCACAGCCACAGCCGGGAAGGAAGCGTGGAAGGAAGACCAGACAGTGATTGCCCTGGGTTCAGTCTGGTTGGCCAAAAGATGCAGCCTCTTGTGGTACCACAGCCTGGGGACACAGATGTCATCTGCTGCTATCCAGATCTCTGCGAATCCCGGACCAGACTGCACTCCCTTACATATGGACTCCTCAGGCCACCAATTTTGATGTTGAAGAATTGATGTCTGCCGTGGGGGTCCCAGGCTTCGCTAATTTCTCCTGTTGATCCAGTGTTGCCTTCCTCTTTGTTTGGTTCTGATCCCTTAATAAAGG
This sequence comes from Aquarana catesbeiana, assembly GCF_042186555.1. Classification (NCBI taxonomy): domain Eukaryota; kingdom Metazoa; phylum Chordata; class Amphibia; order Anura; family Ranidae; genus Aquarana; species Aquarana catesbeiana. Next base: position 52,716,153 of record NC_133326.1, on the reverse strand, counting down.
ATTTTTGTTTTGAATTATACTCTCCTATGTGTTTTACTTCAAAAATGACAGTTGGTTTGTGAATGTTCAAATATACAATGTGAAATGAACAAGGGACACCAACAACAATCTCCTGGAGATTAAATAATAAAAGATATCAATGGTGTTGTGGTAACTTGACACACAAAACACACACAAAAATATTCTGGAGTAAAAATAAAATTAACATTGAACAAAGATCAGCCTTGGAAAAAATCCAAACATTAAAGAAAAAAAAAGGCTTAAAATCCAAAATAAAAAAAAATTAAAAAAATATAAAACTGTCAGATGTGACAACTAATAACAATATATTCAGAAATTTTGAGTATAGCCTCATGTAATCGAAAGTAATAATTTGTTAAAAACGTACCATCATCCAAATTAATATACAAAAACAAGGAAGAGTGGGATCAAGGGGACAGTGGCTGATGTTGGCCCAATCATGCTCCCACCCTGGAAAAGACTGGACTATATCGGTACAGATAAATAACAATGAACAATTGAGTAAAAGGATTTATTACAAAGAAAGGAATTACATAGTGTACTTGTTAAAATTGCAAAAACAGAGGCTCGGAATTGCCCAAGAGGCATCTGTTGTTACAGGGTATAGAATGGTCTGGTTCTCGACTAGTTTTGTGGTATTACCGCTTCCTCAGGAGGACCAATCTATGAAAAAGATAGTACATAATAATGCAGACAATATGCAAACAAAAATCATAATACAGCATGTAGAAGAAACAACATAAGAGGTTATTATGTTGTTTCTTCTACATGCTGTATTATGATTTTTGTTTGCATATTGTCTGCATTATTATGTACTATCTTTTTCATAGATTGGTCCTCCTGAGGAAGCGGTAATACCGCGAAACTAGTCGAGAACCAGACCATTCTATACCCTGTAACAACAGATGCCTCTTGGGCAATTCCGAGCCTCTGTTTTTGCAATTTTAACAAGTACACTATGTAATTCCTTTCTTTGTAATAAATCCTTTTACTCAATTGTTCATTGTTATTTATCTGTACCGATATAGTTCAGTCTTTTCCAGGGTGGGAGCATGATTGGGCCAACATCAGCCACTGTCCCCTTGATCCCACTCTTCCTTGTTTTTGAACAATATATTCAGGGAATCCCACTAAAAAAACACAAATAAAAGTTTGTGAGAAGTGTGTGTGAATATGAGCAGCAAAACTACTTAATTCTTGTCACATTATAAAGAAGAAGAGAGTGCGCTGTATTAAACCATTTTTAACATTGCAGCGTGACGAAAGTGCTGTATCCATTGCGAACGCTAAGTTTACCACAACGAGCTGTCCCGTGTCGGAATTTCTTCTGAGCATGCGTGGCACTTTGTGCGTCGGAACAGGCCACACACGGTCGGAATTGACGCGATCGGATTTTGTTGTCGGAAAATTTTATCTCCTGTTGTCCAACTTTGTGTGTCGGAAAATCCGATGGAAAATGTCCGATGGAGCCCACACACGGTCGGAATTTCCGACAACACGCTCCGATCGGACATTGTCCATCGGAAAATCCGACCGTGTGTACGGGGCATTACTGTACTAATGACACTGGCAGGTAAGGGGTTAACATCAGGGGCGATCAAAGGGTTCAATGTGTTCCCTAGGAGTGATTGCTAACTGTGGGGAGGATTCTTTGATAGGGGGAATGTAAAGATCATTGTTCACAAGATCAGCACATTCCCCTATCACAGAACGGCGATCTGCTTTGTTTACATATGCTGACCGCCGTTCTGCCTTTCTCCTGAACGATTGGCGGGTTCTGGCAGACATCACGTCCACAGGACCCGCTGATTGGCTCCCGCTGTGTCCAATCACAGCGGGAGTGGGTCGCTGGCGGCGCCCCAGCCCCGGAACTGTCAGATCATGTACCGGGTACGTGATCTGGTGCAGAGCGGCCGCCCTGCCACAGTAAATCTACGGTGGGTGGTCGTTAAGCGGTTAAAATAATAATAAGGCCTGGTTCACACCTATGCAGGTTGCAGTTTGCATATTTCCGGTGCATTTTGCGTTTTTCAATACACATTTTTGATCCATTGATGTCAATGGAACCAAAAATCATAAACAAGTCCCTGATCCTTTCCATAAAATGCACAGATGTAAACATGACCCATAGGAAACCATGTTAAATGGTCTGTAGTGTGTTTCTGAAAAACTGAACAACGCACAAAAAAATGCATAGGTGTGATCCAGGCCTAAATGTACATTTTTGGTGAAAAACAATTAAGGAACACACTTACCTGCTCTGTGTAATGGTTTTGCACATAGCAGCCAAGATCCTCCTCTTCTCGTGTTCCCTGCCGGTGTTCTTGGCTCTTCCACTTCTCCAAGCGCTCCCATAAAAAGCTGCTTGCTATGGGGGCACTTGTGCATGTTCACTCCCAAGGCCCGCTCCATGTGTCTATAAGTCCCACAGAATGGGGTTGGGCCCCGCCCCGCCCCACCCACCACTCCCTCCTCACTGCCTGTGATTGACTGCAGCGGGAGCCAATGGCCAATGAGGAGGCAGAGACGTAGGAGACCAGCTGCTTTTTTGCACATCACTGGATCAAGATTGGGCTCAGGTGAGTATTAGGTGGACTGCGGGGGGGTAGAGCTGCACTCAGATGTTTTTTTTATGTTCAGCCTTTAGAACCGCTTAAAATGTTTGTTACCCCAGCATTTCATATTCCTGATATGTGCCTGCTGTACCATATACTTGTATGAAAAAGTATCCTGTTCTCTTTGTATTGCTTCCTGGTGTTCCTGCCAGTCCCTCTGCTTTCCAATTAAAAACTGATCACACCAAGCAGGAGAACACACCGTGGTCAGTTCTCTAGCTATGCTGGGAACTCAATGTACTCTCCTCCAATTATCACACTTGTCCTGACACGCCTCCCCTGCACAGCCATTCACTGGGAGGCTCAGTGTTCTGCTGTTTCTCCTCCCCCAGCTCTCATGCAGCTGATAACAGAGGGAACAGAGTTTATGTAAGGTATTTTAGAATTTTTTTTTATATACGGTATATATCTACATACAAATGGTTTGCCTTTCATTTCTATTTTAAACTGAATGGGTTGTTTTACAAGGTGATCATTTACAATCATTTTAAGTTATGCTATATGAATGAAAACATGTAACAAATATAAAGTAGGTGTTATCCCAATTTGGCTGCAAAAGTGGAAATACACTTTAAGTCTTTCTTGTATGGACTGAAATCACATTGTCTGTGGCCATTGTTAGACTCTTCTGCTGTACAGGTAGTGAGGGTCTACAAGGCTAAAGCCAGCCATAGATGGATCGAAATTCGGCCTGTTCAGCAGGGACCGGACAAATTTCAATCCATCTATGGGCAGGCTGGTTGTACAGAATCCAATCACTTCTGTACAGCCATCCTGTTGGAAAATGTTCACTCTATCAGTGCCACTGACTATAGCCGGCAATGCTGATGAGTGTATTCTGAGGGGAGGCCTCCCTTCTGTCAGAATACAATAGCTCCCTTGCGGGGGGGGGATTGAATGCGAGGATGTGGGGAATCTAATATTTTTTTTTCATTCAACCCACTTGTTGAATGAAAGAAAATGAATCATGTATGGCCTGCTTAACAGTATAACAAATATTTTTCTACTGTCTGACGTTGCAGTCTAGGTATAAGGAAATGTAAGCTACTCAAAGTATATATGAGCTAAGCTTTTTTAAACTCCATTAATTCCCACTTAGGTTGGCTCTTTCTAAGCTGCAATGCACTAGATGTAAACTCTCTGGGTCATTGATCAAATAGAAATATGTTTTCCACTCTCTGATTTATGTACGTCTGTCATTTTCAGTCCATAATTATGATTATATGTAAATATGCTCAAATATGTGATGCTATGTTTGATGGGTTAAAGCAGTATTAAAACCTAAAACAGACATTTATTATATTACAGCTTACCAATTCTTAGATATGGTGCCTGCATTAGTTTTCTTTTTTAGTCTTTCTTTCCTTTATTTTCACCTGGTGATCTGTCCAGTAAGTCTGTTTTTTTTTCAAAAGAACACGCTCTCAACAATGGTCAGCTTTTATTTATTTTTGTAAAACCTTTATGCCAAAAGGAACAAAACAGTTGTTGTAACTGCTTGTAAAGTGTGAACTGGAGTTTTGCTTCAGTTTGTTAGGCTGGCCATACACAGTTTGAATCTTGGCCAGATCAGCAGGAACCAGCCAAGATTCGGACCATTAATAGGCAGGCTGAATGAACTAAGTTGATCGATTGATCAACTTGGGTACAACCAGCCTGCTGGATCTGCTTATAATTATCACAAGCGGCTGCTATAGACACTAGTAATCAGAGGCGGCTCTCTAATTAGGCAAAGTAGGCGGTGGCCTAAGGCCTCGCACTCACAGGGGCCTCGCAAAACCTGCCTACTTTGCTGAATGTGAATGAGAGGGGAATGTCCCTGGTCAGCGGGTAAAGCAATGTAGGTTCCAGCTGTGTCGGCTGTAACATCCCCCTCACACGGAGAACAGATCATGATCTCTACTGCCGACACCAGAGCTGGAAGGAGGGGGGGGGCTGGATTGCGAGCTGCACTATGTTCATTCAGTGCAGGAGAAATGGCCTGAGCTGAGGTTGTGTACACTGTGCACACTGAGTGCCTCCTCTCTGTAGCTGCAGCCATACCAGTGCCCATACAGGAGATGGACGATCCTCCTGGGTTTGCCTGGCTGGATCAGAGTTTGCACAGTCTGAGCAGCAGAAGAGGTGGGCGGAGCAGGCTAAGAAAGTTCATCACACTGTATACTCTGCAGCACTGATCACTGTCCAGCCCAGCAGTCACCAGAGCTCTCTCCAGACCAGCACACAAGATCTTCATTCAATCCATGGAAGCTGCTAGTAAGGTGAGGTGCTAATGTATTTGCTGCTGGATTACTAGTGTCAGCAATGCCAGATTTGTAAAACGTCCTGGCTGTGTCAGTCTGCAATCAGTGCTTGCAGATTACTGTTAAATTATCAGTATCCTGCAACTCTGATGAGATCACAGACCAGGAAAACTTCACTACTTCTCAGGCTCAGAAAACTTTACTTGGACATTTACTAAAGGCTATGTGTTTTGCTTGCAAAGGAGGTGAGGGTCTACTAGAATTAAGCCCCAAGCCTGTGATTAGTGACATATGCAGTTATGATTGTAAAAAAACCTCTCTGCAGTGACTCATTATCAATCATTTTGGGATATCAGTGTGTAGCAGCTAACCTATAACGAGGAATCTGAATTTTAGGCTGACAATAGAACACAAAATTTAGCACCAGAGTTGCCCTCTCCCTCTGATTGCACTGCTCCTTCTTCACAATTACACAGAGCCCCTTAAGCTGGGCGCACACAGACCAAAAATCGACCAGTTCAGTAGGGACCAGACAAATTTCAGTCTGTGTGTGGCCTTCCCCCTTTCTGTTCCACAGAAATCAATCAGTAGATCAATTTCTGTCGAACGCCCATGCTTTTCTTCCGCACACCAGCTGCACAAAAAAAAACCAAACTAACCGTGCCTACTTCGCTTTAGACTCACACCACAGAAGCAGGGGCATCTATTCCTTCTAGTGACACAACACACACAGGCATTTTTCCTCACACTGATACATTTTTTCTACATTACTGTTGGCCCAAAGCTTTACTGCAGGATAAAATGCGTACTGCAAACTGCATATCGCTACAAACTGCACCCCAGCCCCTACTCCACCTGGGGAGTGGGGTGCAGTTTAACACCTTTGCCCTGGGCACTGGATGACCTTGTCCCGGCACCACATTACATGGAAGGAGTTCTAGTTCTGCACACCACACACTAGACTTGGCCCACCGGTGCCTGCACTCTGCAGAGACTACATCTACCAGAATGGTGCTCAAAGCGAATGTGTCGGCTTCTCCTGCTTCACTGCTTGTAGTAGGAACCAAGGAGTGTATAGAGGGATCATCTGTCTGCTCTGCACCCTGTCTGTGGCAGTATCATCTGTGGCTATGGCTCCAGTGTTTGGTGCCTGTCTGAACATTCTAAGACCATCTCCTGTATCATAACCGTATAGTCTCTGACCATCTTCTGCAGCATGTTTGCAGTCTCTGACCATCTTCTGTATCATGTCTGCACAGTCTCTGACCATCTCCTGTATCATGTCCGCACAGTCTTTGACCATCTCCTGTATTATGTCTGCACAGTCTCTGACCATCTCCTGTATCATGTCTGCACAGTCTCTGACCATCTCTTGTATCATGTCTGCACAGTCTCTGACATCTCCTGTATCATAACCGTATAGTCTCTGACCATCTCCTGTATCATGTCTGCACAGTCTCTGACCATCTCCTGTATCATGTCCGCTCAGTCTTTGACCATCTCCTGTATCATTGTCCGCACAGTCTCTGACCATCTCCTGTATCATTGTCTGCACAGTCTCTGACCATCTCCTGTATTATGTCTGCACAGTCTCTGACCATCTCCTGTATCATGTCTGCACAGTCTCTGACCATCTCCTGTATCATGTCTGCACAGTCTCTGACCATCTCCTGTATCATGTCCGCTCAGTCTCTGACCATCTCCTGTATCATTGTCCGTACAGTCTCTGACCATCTCCTGTATCATTGTCTGCACAGTCTCTGACCATCTCCTGTATCATGTCTGCACAGTCTCTGACCATCTCCTGTATCATGTTTGCACAGTCTCTGACCATCTCCTGTATCATTGTCCGCACAGTCTTTGACCATCTCCTGTATCATTGTCCGCACAGTCTCTGACCATCTCCTGTATCATGTCCGCACAGTCTCTGACCATCTCCTGTATCATTGTCCGCACAGTCTCTGACCATCTCCTGTATCATGTCCGCACAGTCTCTGACCATCTCCTGTATCATTGTCCACACAGTCTCTGACCATCTCCTGTATCTTGTCCGCACAGTCTCTGACCATCTCCTGTATCTTGTCTGCACAGTCTCTGACCATCTCCTGTATCATGTCTGCACAGTCTCTGACCATCTCCTGTATCATGTCCGCACAGTCTTTGACCATCTCCTGTATCATTGTCCGCACAGTCTCTAACCATCTCCTGTATCATGTCTGCACAGTTTCTGACCGTTTCTTGTATCATGTCCGCAGAGTCAGACTGTGGGGGAGTGAATACAGTAAGGTAAAGGGGCACTGATTTAAAAGTTCCCGCTGATATCCTTACCTTAGTGCATTCACTCTGCGGAAGGTGGTCTGTGGTGACCAGAGTCCCCTCCATATCAGAGTTCCTGTTTTAGATGTAAGTTGGAACTCTGCAGACCCTGATGTAAAGGGGAACTCTGATGTAATGGGGAATGCTGTGCACTCTGATATAAGGTGATCTCTTTTCACCAGAGCCCCCCTTACATCAGAGTTCACATTTACACCAGTCTGCAGCATTTCCTCTTATATCATGATCTGCAGCATTCCCTTTACATAAAATTTACCCTTGCACTGTAAGGGGGAATCCTGCAGACTTTTATGTAAGGGGGGCTCTGTGTTGGGTTATATTACCCCGCCGACCTTCATGTAAATGGAGAAATATTTTTTTGACTTTTGTTATAACCTAAACACATTGTTAGTAGCAGCTGCACAAATTGTATCTATATTTGTGTGGGTGTAATAAAATATATACATATATATATGTATATATATATATATACACATACATACCCTATGTTTAATGATATTTGATTAAAGAATAATTGGCTAGATTACATTTTAGAAACTGTGAATTCATAGTTCATAGGATTTAAGTCTCTTAATATAGGTGATATATACAGTTAATTTCTTATCGCTTTAATTATTTTTCCCATTATGGGCGTGAATGGGGCCTCACGTCTAAGTTTTGCCTAAGGCCTCACAAAGCCTAGAGCCGCCTCTGCTAGTAATAATCACTGTCTTCTCCAGGCGGGGATGGCTTTCCCCACCCTCTCCCACCCACCGACTGGGAGAAGACGATGGCCCGGCAGGAGGAATTCCTGCATTGTCTGTGTTGATGGGGGAATCGGTTGCAGAAAAGATATTTGCTTTGTGTATGGCCAGCATTAGTTAATCTAATTCTTTTAGTATACTGTATTCAACCCCCCCCCCCCCAGACTGACAATTCTGCTGTCCAAAGGTGCCTCCTGTGTTACTTCAACCAGAATGCAGGCAATCTAATACAGGAGGTGTGTTACTGGGCAGGTGAAAACAGAGGGGAAAAAGCCTAAAAAAAGAAATCAAATGCAGCCAGCACCAGGCTCAGGCCCGGATCTCACATATAGAAATAGCAGCAGCAGCGCCGAGACCCTCTTGTTGTTGCACTGCCGCTGTCATAGCCTCTACTGCCTGCCACACTGATTGCTATCACCTGGCGTCTAGCAACCAGTGACGTGACGTCCGAGGGGGAGAGCGAGGCCCCAGCATTCAGAGCGGAGGAAGATTTAACTTCTTCCTCCTCCGCTTCTAGTGAACGTTGGCTCCACCCACCTTCCCCCTCCATCTTCTCCAGCGTGGTGTGAGGGAAGGGAACTGTGCCAGCCAGCCTTCCAGGATTAGAGCAGAGCACGTCTGAAGAGCTGCCTGTCGACCTGCGTTTCGAAGCACAGAGTTTGCAGTTCATCACCCACTGATTCACATGGCCTCAAGGAATATGAGATTGAATTACTTTATTGTACCTGGCCTGCAGCTACAGAGGTTAGTGAAGGCCATTTAAAAAAATCTATAAAAATAGCTATAGCCTGCCCGTGGGTTCTAAGTTAATCACTTAGTATAGATTGCTCCAGTGGCGGCTGGTGCTCACTATTTTTGGGGAGGGGTGGGTGAGCAGCACAAACTAACCCCGGCACCCCCTTCCGGCGTGTCTCCCGCGGGGGGGAGACACACGGACAGTGGTGGTCACACAGCAAGTATCGGGGCGCCCCGAGTCCACCCTTTTATGAAGCCTATTGGAGCGTCAGGCTCTAATCATGTGCTTATAAAAAAAAAAAAAAACACCCCGCCATTGAAATTGATGTGTCCGGTGCCCTGTATGCAGATAAGGGGGCTGGACACATGAATGGGGGCGACGCCCCTGCTCCCCTTATGGAGCGGTCACCACTGTATTGTTCTCCCAGACAGAACCTGAACTAGTACTGGCAATGCCCCTCCCGAGACTAGACTCTGGATCCGACCACATCTAATGATTGGTAAGCTGCAATATACAGTATAACATTTTTGGTTTTGGGTTGAATACTGCTTTAAACTGCTCCAGTAAGGCTGCTATGTTGTTCTGAAAATGCAGACATGAGCCTAGTGCGGCCTCCATTTGTTTGGAAGATGTTGACTGTGAATGTTGTATACTGAAGGGTATAAATTTAGCAGTAGCCAACCATACAACTGCAATGGGGCCCAGAGCTGTCTGCCTACACATTGATTCATTAAAGAAACAGAATTTGGCAAATATATCAGAATAAAATGATCTACACATAATGTGGAAAAATATATGTGATTGCTGTTAAAAAAAAAAGGAATGGAGTGTCTAAAGCTAAAAGAATTGTCTTTGTGATGGAGATTAGAGAGAGACTGGGGGCCCTGTTACAGCATATCTACACAAGAATATACATTTGACTTGTTGCTGCTTACCAGTCTTTAGATGCATTCCTTTTCTATTTTCTCAGGCTTTTTTCCCATTTATTTTGTTCTGGTGATTCTTTCAATTACACACTTCCTGTACTAGAATGACAACATTTACTTGTGATACTGTATGGAAGAATAGCGTTGTCACCTTAGGACATGACTACAGAACATCTTGACATCTCTTTTTCTGCATAACATAGGGAAGAGATTACTGGGGACAGTGATAATAACTAAAAAGGTTACTGGAAAAATGATAACTGATAAGATTACTGGGAACAATGATAACGGATAAGGTCACTGGGAACAATGATAACTGATAGGATTACTGGAGACAATGATAACTGATAAGGTTACTCGGAACAATGATAACTGATAAGGTTGTTGGGAACAATGATAACTGATATGATTACTCGGAACAATGATAACTGATAAGCTCACTGGGAACAATGATAACTGATAGGATTACTGGGAACAATGATAACTGATAAGGTCACTGGGAACAATGATAACTGATAGGATTACTGGGAACAATGATAACTGATAAGGTCACTGTGAACAATGATAACTGATAAAAAAACTATGCTTTAAGCGATTAGTGTGCGTTTTAAGTGTTCTATATCTTTTCCCTGATGGCAATGGGACAAACACACTGTAACCTGGGTGGGTTGGATCAATACTAATAGCTTTTGCCCGCTTTTTTAATCGGCTGGCATATGCTGTGTCCAAATTTGGTAGATCTGTTCCTATGATCCGCTGTGCTGTTTTCACTACACGAGACAGGCACTTCTTATCCTCCGCCCTGCAGCTGGCATACCACACTACAGCGCAGTGGAGAAGAATACTCTCAATGGTACAATGATAGAAATTGACCAGAAGCCTTAAGGGCAATCCAGCCTGCTTCAGTCTCCGAAGGAAAAACAGTCTCTGCTGCGCTTTTTTCACTAGAAAAAAAGTATTTGAGACCATGACAACTCCCTTGTAATATGCACTCTCAAAAATGTAATAGTGTCCACCCTTTCCACCTCCTCACCACCTATATGAACCGGGCAATGATTGATCTTTCTTGATCTCCTATAATCCACTATTATTTCTTTAGTTTTTGCCGTATTGAGTATTAAATCATTTTCTCTACACCACTCAACCAAATGTTGAATTTCCTGCCTATAAGCTGTCTCATCATTGGGAACTGAGAACAATGATAACGGATAAGGTCACTGGGAACAATGATAACTGATAAGGTTACTGGGAACAATGATAACTGATAAGGATACTGGGAACAATGATAACTGATAAGGATACTGGGAACAATGATAACTGATATGATTACTGGGGACAATGATAACTGATAAGGATAATGGGAACAATGATAACTGATATGATTACTGGGAACAATGATAACTGATAAGGTCACTGGGAACAATGATAACTGATAAGATTACTGGGGACAATGATAACTGATAAGATTACTGGGAACAATGATAACGGATAAGGTCACTGGGAACAATGATAACTGATAAGGATAATGGGAACAATGATAACTGATAAGGATAATGGGAACAATGATAACTGATAAGGATACTGGGAACAATGATAACTGATAAGATTACTGGGGACAATGATAACTGATAAGGTTACTGGGAACAATGATAACTGATAAGGTTACTGGGAACAATGATAACTGATAAGATTACTGGGGACAATGATAACTGATAAGATTACTGGGGACAATGATAACTGATAAGGTTACTGGGAACAATGATAACTGATAAGATTACTGGGGACAATGATAACTGATAAGGTTACTGGGAACAATGATAACTGATAAGGTTACTGGGAACAATGATAACTGATAAGATTACTGGGGACAATGATAACTGATAAGGTTACTGGGATCATAACTGATAACAATCAGTAGAAGTTTTCTGCTCAATCGATTTCTGGCAAAATCAACAGGTATTTATTTTTCACTTTCTGAACAGATATAACAAATGCTTTTAATTGAATATTTAACAGACCCAATGGAGAAAATAATATAAATTCATAGTCAGGGTACATGCACATTAATTGATTTGCTGTGTGCCCCCATTACAAATAGTTATGGTCCTTGTTATATATGTCTATGAGATTAAAGGAAATCCTAGGCAACTGAATTGTTACCTCGTATATCCTCAGTTTATTACCCTTACAAATATCCAGTGAAGTGACTGGCCTCAAGTGATACATAGCAATGAAACACATCCTCCTACATAAGTTGTACCTTTTTATTTGCAGCCCTCTCTCCACCAGAGCTGTTCAAAATACAGAATTTACACAGGATTCCTGAGCTCAATAATAACTGATCAGGTTACTGGGAATAATGATAACTGATAAGGTTACTGGGAACAATGATAACTGATAAGGTTACTGGGAACAACGATAACTTGCAATAAAACAAATCCTCCTACATAAGTTGTACCTTTTTATTTCCAGCCCTCTCTCCGCCAAAGCTGTTCAAAATACAGAATTTACACGGGATTTCTGAGCTCTAGCAGGCAGAGGGCAGGAATTTGACTTCACACACCTCATAGCATAGAGCAGGGAACTGAGTGTAATCTGAAACCTGAGTGGAGGGAATGGAAACCCCCACCTCAGTTTCATAGGGAAACATGTACATCTGAGGCTGTCAGTTACAAGCTGTGTACTGGAGGGGATCCCTTGATGTTGCCATAAACTGTCAGAAGTGATTCATGTAGTAGCAGAGGAATGAGACAGAAGCCAGAAATCCCACTCTGTGATTTGGATTGAGGCAAGTACACACTATAGAAGGATATGCTGTACTCATTTTTTCATTTCAGAGGTTTACAACCACTTTAACAAGGACAGCATGACTGGAATATGGAAGGATTGCTAGACCATTATAATGACAAATTAAATGACCTTGACACAGATCAAATCTGACATAACACGCATCATTCATAGGACAATCAACAATCATTTGCATGAAGCAGGAATCTGATATGCAGGCTTTAATTCTGATATCAAACCACTGCAGAAAACAGTTGACTTGGCATAGTGGATGGGTGATTGGACAAGTGGCAGAGTTGTGTTCATAGATCTGCCAGCCTGACTAACAGCATTATGTCCAGAAAGAGAAAGAGCTGACCTGCTGATCATTTCAAATGAGCCGGCACTGTCACTAGCATACATGGCAAAGCGCCTTTTATACCATGCAGGTTAGTGTGAACATTGTGTAAATGTTACTGAATTGCACCTAAACTATTAGGGGTTTTCACACTTCCCTAATCTATCCAGAATGAAAGCTGGCCATACACTGATGGAAATTCAACCAGTTCAGCGGGGACCAGATGAATTTTGATCGGTATGTGGCTTTCCCTGCTTGGCAGCAGTCAATTATTTGATCGACCTCTATCTAAGGTTCCTGCTGAGAGAAAAAACAGATCTGTTTAGACACATCTTGACGCGTTTAGATGTGCTTAAGGCCCCGTTCACACCTGAGCGATTTTCTGATTAATGTTTGTAGCTCTAAAACGCTCAACAAGGCAAATCCCATTCATTTCAATGGCCCCTGTTAACAGCTGAGCATTCTGTCACTCTGTGGCATCGCTAGGGGGTGGCTGTTGAGGCTATAGCCCTAAATCTGGGGCCCATAGCCCCGAGTCCCTTGCCGCAGGGGTCCGAGCCTAACAAGCAGGCTGTGGCCTCTCTGCAGCCAGGCTGCGGGTTTGCGAGAGCCGGGCAGGTAGATGACAGAAGCGAACGTACGGATGAACAGAGATGACATCATCTCTCACTGCCTGCCCAGCATCACCGCACTCCTCCTGCCCCGCATCACCGCACTCCTGCCCTCACTCAGAATTAAATAAACCAGTGCTGCCAGCCTGCCACCAATGCAGCGACAATGCACATTTGGTGGCACTGGCTGGCATGGCAAGTGACAATCTGCAAATAGTCTCAGGCGATCATCCACATCTGGTGGCAGGTGACGTGGCAAGTGACAATCCACAACTGGTGGCAGGTGACGTGACAATCTGCAAATGGTGGCAGGTGACATGGCAAGTGACAATCCACATCTGGTGCAAGGCGACAGTGGCAAGTGGCAATCCACATCCGGTGACGGTGGCAAGGGACAATCCACATCAGGTGGCAGGCGCCAGTGACAAGTGACAATTCACATCAGGTGGCAGGTAACAAGCTGCACCTGGTGACAGGCGAGGGTGGAAAATGACACACCCAGGGCTCTCACTGATTCTGCATTATGGTGAGTTGAACCACTTCATTATATATTACAATGTAATAATAGAAATAATGTGCTTCGCACCCAAAACTCCCCCCAACGACACCTTATAGCCTACACACACAGCCTCCTGTTTGCGGACGTGCGCCCCAGTACAAGCAATATTTGCAAACGTTGGGAAGAAAACTTGTCCCTCTCGCTCTCGCATGATCAATGGGAAAGCATCTTCCTAAACATTCACAAAGGCTCACTAAATGTAAGCACACAAGAAAACGGCTATAAGATCCAATTTAGGTGGTACAGCACGCCAGCTCTTCTAAATAGACTCTACCCTGCCGCTCCAGAATACATCCTGGAGATGCCACAACGGCAAAGGAACCCTATTACATATCTGGTGGGCCTGCACTCCACTACAAACTTTTTTGAAGAAAGTATGTTGAATCACCTCCCAAGTAACCTCCTACGAACTAGACCTATCCCCGGCCCAATGTCTTCTCCATCACTCACCCCGATTACATAACGCATACCACAAATCACTGGCAATGCACATGATCAATGCAGCAAAGCAATGTATCCCCATTCACTGGGGCTCCCCTCAGGTCCCCACAATCAAAGAATGGTTCTACAGAATATGTAAAACCGCCGAGATGGAAGAGTTAATCCACATCTCACGAGACACACCCTCGAAATTCAGCAACAAATGGGCTTGTTGGATACATTTCCAGACCACCCCAGCTTACTCCAGAGTCCTCGAATCACAATCATAATTCAATTATGATTATCTTGGAAAACCTTGGCTGATCCCATTCCCATCCCTCAAGAGAGGGATGTGGTGGAAGAAGAGGATATGATGTGGAGATGGAGGAAGGGACGAGGGGTCACAATAAAACACAAATATCGACACACACGCACGATCACCCCTCGGTCTCACCGAGCGGATTTAGTCTGAAGGGACATTAAATCTTGAGAGGGAAGCTCCTACCCTTACCTAAGGTGGAGGAAGGGTGGGGGAGGGAGAGGGAAGATCCCGAGAAGGAGAGTCAGAGAACGACTATCTGAGCACCCCGTCTTCTCTCCCACCCCCTCTCCCTTTTTTGTTTCCTCTCTCTTCATCCTTCCTTCCCCCTCTCTCTCCTCTACCTACCCCCTCCTGCTTCCCCCACACCCCCTCCCCCCCTCCGTCTTCTTCCCTTTCCTCCCCCTCCTACCCCTCACTTCCTTTCGCCCCTCTCCCCCCATACACCGACCCCACCCTGGTCCCTCATACCCCTACACCCCCCCATACAATAATACACAACCTCAACCTGACTACATACAGAATCTCTTATTCACCACACATCACTTCGCATATCCCACAACTAAATTCAAATAGGCCCTCCATTAAACATAGGGCACATTATACCACTCTCCACAGACATCAGACCACCCCGATGGGACCCAGAGACTAAGAGATCCCGAAACGGAATGAATAAGTTTATGTTGAAATGTCAGTTCCTGCACCTGTACTACAGCTATGTTGTTTCAAAATCTGTTTTTGTACAAAAATGTTCGAGATTTCTGTACATGTTTTCTCTCAATAAAAATGTTTATAAAAAAAAAGAAAAAAGAAATAATGTGCTTCAATCAACCTGACACCATATCAACCATGGTGCCGTGATTATTGAAGTGCCAACACTAGCCATTGCCCGCGAAAAATTGCTTACCACCCCTGGGGCCTGCAAAAAGATTGGTGATCGTTGCTATGGGCTCTAGCCCCAGATCTTATGCAGAACTAGCAACGCCCCTGCTGTCGCCTGAAGCAAAACGCTTGAAGCTTTTTGGCAGATCACAAGCATTTTTGGCCCCATAAATTTCAATACAAACGGGGGGCGTGGTCTCATCCCACGTCATCACGCTGCCGACGCGCAAAATGGCACCGCTTGTGCTCCAAGCTGGAGCGCACAGCGGTGGAGACTTCCTAGGAAGCCATCCAAGCCAAATAAGGGGCGTCCCAGGCTATCTACACAAATCCGATGGGGAGACCATCAAGGGACTCCCGCGCGTTGGGAGCAAAGCAAAGAACGCCCAGACCCGGGCATGCGTGTCCAGGAGAAGAGATAATACAGTAGCCCACGAGTGGAATGGCAAAACACAGGGGACACAAAAAATGTACTAGACATGATGGCAAAATATATACAGATATGACATGATACAGATAATGGGAGAACACAACCTTATAATTATCATATGCAATGTAGTAATTTATACCAAGTTATTCAAAGAACTGGGAAGCAATGACTTTTGAAGAATTCAATTATTCAAATTGATATTTATATACAATGATTACACAGTGTATACTTGGGGCAGGTTAGGTGTAAATGCAAAGATGCAGCTTCCCTGCATAACCAGCTATAAAAGAAATCAGACCAATTATCTCAGATACATTAATGTGAATGGCCATATGTCAGCAATTGCCTTAAAGATCTAACTCACAGATTCCAAATTCAAACCCTGGAAGGTAGGGCCTAAAATTAAAGGCCTCATTAAAGCCAGGGGCTATGGTGGCTTTCAAGAGAAATATCCATTTTAATTTAGTCTACAGTAACAATTTGTTGTAGTCACCGCCCCATGAGGTGCGGCCAATGTGGTCTAATGCAAGAAATGTTATTTTTGAGCATTTGTCCCTGTGTATCGAGGCGCTGTTTTTGAAAACTGGCGACATGACGATAGATATGATGCCAAAACTCTAATTTGGTCTTTCCCACATAGAAGCTGCCGCAGTCGCAGGTAAGTAGATAAACTACCCCTGCAGGGTGGCAGTTAGTGTAGTGTTTCGGTTTGAAGTCTTCACCATTGGGTAAAATTATGTTT
This sequence comes from Aquarana catesbeiana, assembly GCF_042186555.1. Taxonomy (NCBI): domain Eukaryota; kingdom Metazoa; phylum Chordata; class Amphibia; order Anura; family Ranidae; genus Aquarana; species Aquarana catesbeiana. The sequence continues at coordinate 52,699,448 of NC_133326.1, read as the reverse complement.
TTATGTGTGACTGTCCATGTATTTACAATATCCACAGTGGCCACAAGGGAATGTACCGTAGTATTTCTTGATGTTTTGCTTTGTAATAAGTTTGCTATGTACTAATTTGTCCCGGAATGAGGGAGCCCTTCCAAATGTAATTAAAGGGCATTCCTTTACCAGGGATGCTAAGGTGGCATCAGTGTGGAGCAGGTGCCAGTGTTTTTGCAAGATCTGCCTAAGTTGCTTATGTTGAGAGGTATATTGAGTAACTACTCAAATTGGATTATCAATTTTGGCCTCTTTATGTGAGAAAAGTAGGTCTGATCGTATTTTATTTTTTGCCTTATGGTAGGTCTCTTACACGCAATACGGAATGGAATTCAACAGGGTTTATAATGGAAGCTAGAAGCTTCCAAGATGGTATTCCTTGCTGTCGGTTTTCAGTATAAACTGCTAAGTAAATGTCCATCTGGATGTTTGCTGATGGCTAGATCTAATAATGTAATGGATTCTACACTGTAATTTATGGTGAACTTAAATTCACTGAAATTCAAATGAATTAAATTCAATGAAGTTAAATTCATCATTGGGATTAATGTAAGCAGAGCAGACATGCATTGTTAGAGCTCCACATCGCTGAGGAGAGAAGAGAAGGACAAAGCGGAGCCTGCAGGCTCAAAAGTTATCCATTTGAACCTTTTTGCCCCAGGGAACAAACTGTGAAAGTTTGGGCAGGAAATATGGTACTGGGAGGAAGCCGTGGCAGAAATAAAAATCACCTCACAAAGAGCTCACAGGCACTCACTGCAGCTGAAGCAGCTCCAGTCACCTCACAAGATACAGCATCAGGGCGCTCTCACAGACAGAAAATGTCACAGCAAGACTCTCCATTTGAGTCAGATACAGAACAAATCCTCTCACAAACTTCTCCACAAGCCTCCTCAGTATCCCCAGTAATATTATTACAATTTGAAAAGATGCTTCATAAGGCTTTAAAACAAACCTCAGACCAAATAACAAAAAGCCTAACCAAAGAAATAAGAGAGCTGGGAAACCGCACCGCAGCCTTAGAAATAAAAATGGATGAAATTGAAATTACAACCCAAGAAAATATAACAGAATTGGAACAATTAAAAAAAGAGAATTTAATACTTCAAACTAAGCTCGAAGATTACGAAAATAGACCCAGACGTTCAAATTTGCGCATAAGGGGAATACCTGAAACTGTGACAGACCTGCAATCTACTATTACTGCTCTATTACATGAACTAAAGCCAGATATCCCTATTGAACGTTTAGAACTGGACAGAGTACACAGAGCCCTCACAGCCAAAAAGAAAGATGGACCCCCACGTGATATAATCACAAAATTTCATTATTACAGAACAAAAGAACAAATACTAATTGCTGCAAGAGAAAAAAAGGAACTTAATTTTCAAGGACACAATTATCAAATTTTTGCTGACCTATCCCAACTTACTATTACTAAAAGACGATCCATGAAACCCCAACTAATGGAACTGCAACGCCACAACATTATGTATCAATGGGGCTTCCCCTTTTCAGTCAGATTTAACTACCAAGGTACAATTTACAGAAGCAGATCAGCAGATGAACTACAACAAACCCTTTTAAAATTAAATCTGACAGAACCCACAAGCAGCAACACTCCCACACACAGAAGAATGGCATCATCTTCACCTTCAGGCAGCACCCAGAAAATTTCAGAACAAAATGGGAATCATCATTCTCACAAAAGAGGCCGTTATGCCACATCATCCATGGACCAAGAAGATTCAATGGACTGACATCCTAATTCCTGATATCTCTTCATTTATTATACTAAGAGATGGTTCTCTATAAAAAAACCTGTATTTATAACTGAATGTAACTGCATTCTGATAGTCACACACTGTGTGGTATCATGTTACATTCCAGTTATATTTCTTATTACTTCTGATTCATATAGCCTTAGAATATATAAGTGAAATAAGGAAATTCTTGTTCAGTTATATATTATCAAGTAATAACAATAGATTTATTACTTTTTAGGACAAATATATTCAATAATCCAGAAGTAATGGAAGCTTTTTCTTTCTTTTCTTAAAACAAATATATTATTACCTAACTAGTTCCTAGAATTATGTTTTTGTTTATTCTAATCTGAAGCAATACAACCTCTATTTTATGAGTTAACATATCTAAACAGTTACATATGAATAAAATATGTAATTGTTTACTCTAAAAGGGTTAAAATCCCAAAATAATTCAAACTATCTTCATCAATACCAAAGTTATTAACAGTACCTTTCTAACTGAATTATTTAGCCTAGGGCAAGACTAACCATATACAACCACCCTGGAATAAATAATTTCAACAAAAACTATATTCTGCACTCCAATTAATGAAACATCATTTTGATGTCTTTTGACATAGCACTTCTCTCCTGTAAGCGGAAGATCCGTGTACCCCCATTAGCCCTCCTCATTCTCCCAACCATATTATGTGAGAGAGATATTTATTCTCTTTCACGGGTAAATTGTGATTACTTGCAAAAAATAATTTATACAATGTATCTTCTAATCTCATATGTTTTTTGTTTACTCTTTACTCCAGAATTCACTGGTTTCTTTTCTATCTATTCATCTCTTCAGTCCACACAGGTTGATCTGCGCAGTCAGCTCTGCATAACAAAAAGTAAGTCAAAACTATTTGATCTATTGCCATGGCACCACTGAATATACTTTCCCTGAATGTTCAGGGAATAAATGTCCCTCAAAAAAGGACCAAAGCCTTCCGTACTTTCCATAACAAGAAGGCTCACATAGTATGCCTCCAAGAAACACACTTCACCAAAGATTCTACTCCAAAATATATTTCTCCTTTTTATCAACAAATTTACACGGCTTCTGCCTGTACCAAGCAAAGGGGAACTCTAATTGCATTTCACCGATCCACACCATTCACCTTATCATCAGAAATTAAAGACCCAGAAGGTAGATACCTGATACTCATGGGTTATATAATGGATACAGCAATCACGGTGATTTCCTACTACGCTCCTAACAAACAACCTACACCATTCCTCTCACATATATTACAAGTGATTAATACACACAAAATAGGAACAGTGATAATGTGTGGGAATTCGAACCAGGTCCTCCTCCCATTTCTAGATAAATCACCTTTTACACCATCCAAAATAACCTCTAGATTACCTTTTTCTCAACTTCTTTCCAAATACAATCTGGTAGATTCATGGAGAGAAAGTAACCCAATGAAAAAGAAATTCACTTATTTCTCGCACCCTCATCAAACCTTCACCAGAATAGATCATATTTTTCTAACAATAGGAATGATACCAGAAATTATTGCATCAGATATAATTCCGATTCCGTGGTCTGACCATAATGCAGTATACACTACTATAGCCTCAGCCATACCAAAAGCGCATGACCCAACGTGGTACTTACCGGACATAATGCTCAAACACCCACTACATCAGATGGCCATTGAACAAGCTTTAAAGGAATACATATCAATTAATAATACAACAGACATTTCCCCAATAACACTGTGGGAAGCTCATAAGCCTGTTTTGCGTGGTACAATACAAAGACAAATGGCACTATTTAAACGGGAACGCAAAAATCTAGCAAAAAAAATAGAACTCAATTTTAATGCAGCCTACATATCATTTCAAGATAATCCATCTCAGAGTACAAAATCTCATCTGGAAAAATCTAGATTGGAATACGATCTATTTCTCACTGAGTCAGTTGATAAATCCCTCAAACGCTCCAAACACAATTTCTACATGAATACAAACAAACCAGGTACATATTTGGCTCGGGCATTAAATTCAACTAACAAATCTTTCAAACCAATACGTTTGAAATTATCAAAAAATGTTTACACTTGTAATCCTGTTAAAATAGTTCATAAATTTCACTCACATCTTGCAACTTTATACAAGACAAACAATGAATTTAATCCTACAGAGGCTGAATCCTTCTTCTCAAAAATAACCTTACCTGAGTTATCTCAGAATCAAAAAAGCAGTTTGGATGAGCCTATAACTATAGATGAAGTTGCTAACGCCATAAAAGACCTAAAACTTAACAAAAGACCAGGCCCAGACGGCTACTCGGCTTTATACTATAAAACATTCTCAGAAATACTCTCTCCCATTCTCACTGAAACTTTTAACAAACTTCTAGATGGACATTCTTTTCGGCAAGAAACACTAATGGCAATTGTTTGTATGATCCCAAAACCCCTTTCTGATGATACTTCCTGTGTGAATTATCGGCCTATCTCTCTGTTAAACCTCGATATTAAATTATTAGCAAAAATAATAGCAAAACGCCTCAATAGCATTATAGGAAAATTAATACATAGAGATCAAGTAGGCTTCATGCCAAATAGACAGGCAGGCGATAATATACGCAGGGCAGTGTTATTGGCACATATTGCTAAAAAACGAAAAATCCCTTTATGTTTCCTATCTCTCGATATTAAGAGGGCATTTGACACAGTATCCTGGCAATATATGCAATATTCATTACAAAAATGGGGTTTTGGACCCCACTTTTTAACATGGATCAAAGCATTATATAATAAACCCAAAGCCTATATAAAATATGCTGGATACAAATCTGAAGCCTTTAATATCGAAAGAGGTACCCGACAGGGTTGCCCATTATCTCCCTTATTATTTGCCCTTATACTCGAACCCATGGCCCAATACATCAGAACAAACCAAACTATAACTGGCATTGAAATAGGAGGTATTACACACAAATTATGTATATTTGCAGACGATATATTACTTTTTCTATCATCACCACAGGTCTCTGGTCCTAACTTAATACCAGCTCTTGATGGATTTGCAGCCCTATCCGGCCTTATGATTAATCCTAAGAAATGCCTAGTGCTTAATATTTCACTCACAAACATGGAATTGATCCCGGCTAGGGCTGCACTCCCATTCACATGGGCAGAAAAATCAATCCCATATCTTGGAATTCATTTAACAGCATCTCATTCTGACTTATTCTCAACCAATTATCCTCCTGTATTAAGACAGATCACAAATCTAATAAAACAATGGTCGCAACTTCCTTTATCCTGGATAGGGAAGATTAATGCAATCAAAATGACTATTCTACCCAAATTGCTTTATCTATTCAGAGTCCTCCCTATTCCAATTCCTTCCTATTTTTTGAGAATAGTACAAAAAAGAGCAACTTCGTTTATATGGGGCTCTTCTAAACCACGTATACCTATACACACACTACATCTTCCCAAAAATAAAGGAGGCCTGGGATACCCTAATTTTACTAACTACTACAGAGCAGCACATTTGGCCAGTCTGTCCAAATACCATGCAAAACAGGAAATCCCATTATGGGTATTTATAGAGGCTTCAGAAAATGACCCTCTATTAATATCAAATTTATTATGGCTTGGTCCTAAAGACCGCTTTAAAATTCATAATCCCATAACTAAACACTTCTTATCTCTCTGGGATAAACTAAAAACCAAATATCAGTTACAATCTCCACACAATCCTCTCCTTTCTTTTATCAGAAATCCGGCCTTTTATCCGGCATGGATCTACCCAAATTCTTTTAAAGCTTGGACAACATCAGGCATTCAGACACTAAATGACTTCATAGCATCTAAATCATTCCTTTCATTCCCATCGCTTAGAGAAAAATATGATCTACCAAACTCTGAGATATTCAGATATCTCCAAATCAAAAATTTCTATACACCATTCCTAAAGGGGGATACACCATTATCCCAATTATCCATTTTTGAATCAATCTGTACAAAAGATCCATTTGTTAAAGGTACAATTTCATCACTTTATAATCAATTATATGGAGTAGCAAATCTTAATAGACCCTCTTATGTTCAGAGGTGGGAGGAGGACCTGGGACGAACTTTAGAAGACACGGACTGGTCTAACATATGGCTCACATCTAAGTCATCCTCACCCAACATCTTAGCACTGGAGACAAATTATAAAGTCCTAACTCGCTGGTACCTTGTACCCGCTAGAGTGGCAAAATATTCACCTAATACCTCAGCTCTTTGTTTTCGAGGATGCCCAGAAATAGGCACATTTTTACACATATGGTGGACATGCCCAGTAATCCAAACCTTCTGGAAGGAAGTCTTCGTGATTGCATCTAAAATATTAAAAAAAATAATACAACCAGATCCATATTTAACTTTACTTAATCTAAAACCGGAATGGTTAACACTCTCTCAATTCAAACTTATGATCCAACTAATAACGGCTGCAAAACAAACAGTGGCCAAGGCATGGAAATCTCCTACATTGGTACTAGCAGAAACAATTCACAGAATGAATAATACAATGTCCCATGCTAAGATGGTAGCCATCGATCAAAATCAAATTCCAAAATTTGAAAAACTTTGGCATCCTTGGATAAAACAACAGTTCCTGTCAAACTTCAATGACTCTGTCCTGTTGCCATGGTAACAGATTAAATGACTTACAGAGACACCCATTCTAAGGCTTCAAAGAGAACTAAAAAGAATAATAAACTGACGAGCGGGACAACCTTGTGGACCATACCTCTACCTTTCAACCCTTTTTCTTCTTTCTCTTTCCTTTTCTCCACCTTACGATTAAAGCTCATTATCAGAATTTATTTGACCTATATACACTCTACTTGTAAACAATATGTATAGTAGGTATAAATCATTTAAATACCTACAAAAGTAACTAAGGAAATGATATATATTTTTAATTTAGGTTTACGTGAACCCAATGTTTAATATTTGAACTTTCATGATATTTACCTATATAAACCCTACTGTAAAACAATGAGCTTACTTTATAGATCCTTGTAAACTTACTTTATGTATCTTTATAACATTGTATACTCAATAAACTTCTTTTGACAAGGAATTAATGTAAGCAATAAATTGGTCAAGGAGTGTCACTGAGCCATCCCAGATGACAAAAATGTCATCGATGTATCTATACCATGCTAACACATGGCTGGTATACATCGATGCTTCATCCTCCATAAAAAGGTGGCGTTCCCACTCCCCCAATTACAGATTGGCGTAGGATGGGGCACAAGAAGTGCCCATAGCCACGCGCTGCACCTGGAAGTAGTGGGAATCAAGAAAAGAGAAAAAAATTGTGTTTTAAGTATAAGATCCAAAGCTGACAAGACGAACTGGACCCGGGCAGGTTCTGACTCTGTCACCGGAGTGTATCACTTAGGGCATGTGAGGTATTGAACTGTAGAGGGCCTCGACGTTGATGGCCACCAAAATAGTCTGGACATCGACGTCCCCCAGTATCTGAAGAAAATGGATGGTGTCCTTAATGTGAGAAGGGAGCTCTTCAACAATTGGCCTGAGCTGGTTATCTACAAATTTGCTAAAATTGTCAGTAAGACAGCCTCTCCCCGAGGCGATCGGTCTACCAGGAGGTTTTTGTGGATTTTCATGCACCTTGGGGAGGGCATAGAAAGTAGCCTCTCTAGGATGTTTGGTCCTGACATATTCCCATGTGTTTTTGTCCAGTATTCCACAATAGTAAGCCTCATCCACCAGATTGTATAGTTGGTCTATAAAGCTGGCGATTCAGGATTTGGGGATTGGACAATACCAATACCGATTGTCCAAAATACCTGTACACATTTGTATATAGTCTAAATTGTCTTGAATGATAATGTTACCGCCTTTATCGGCCAGTTTTATTGTAATATTTGAATTTGATACTAAAGTTTTAAGGGCTTGTGATTCATCTTCGTCAGATTGCCAGCCGCATGAAATGCAAACTTGATCTCCTGAATACCTTTAGACATGGCTTTAAGAAAAGGTGCGGTGTTAGGATTAGAACTGGGGGCTGGATACAGGTTAGACATTTTCTCTAAACTTTTGAAAGAAGAAGTCACAGAGGAGGGAGCAGACATTACTCCATCCACTTCGGCTAAAATAGTTTCCAGATCCATAGGATCTAATAGGTCATCAGGGTCATTTTCCTCAAGTAGAGCTGTGAGCTGGTCAATTGCTTTGAGTTCTTGTTGTGTGTAAGTTTGGTCACTGCCAGTCCGTTTTTGCGTGAACAGGCTTTTTACCAACAAATTACGCACAAAAAGATGAATGTCTCTTATTGTTCGAATTTATTAATTTGAGCAGTGGGACAAAAATGTAGCCCTTTTTCCAAAATACTGATTTCCGCTGTGGTTGGTGCATGAGATGACAAATTGATAATGTTTAATGAGACTGAGGTTTGTGAGGTCGTTGAGTTTTTGGGCCGTGTTTTTTGATGTGTTAGTGATGTTTTTGCGTCTCTGCACGTAGCAGATCTAAAAAATCCCCAAGTTGTGGAACCCCCTGACACTGGGGTGGATGAGGGAGTGCTGGATCTGGACGATCTCCGAGATGAGTTATGTGAAATTTGTTTTTTAGATTGTGTATTATTATGTGAACTAGTGTGATTGTCACTAATGTGCACGGAGGAAGAATCTTCCATCTCAGAACTATTGTCAATAGATGTATTACCGTATTTATTGGCGTATAAAACGCGCCAGCGTATAACACGCACCCCATGTTTAAGAGGGAATTTTAAGGAAAAAAACTTTTTAAGGAAAAAAAACTTACATTCAAATGCCAATCAATGCAGCCTTATCAGTGTCCATCTGCAGCCTTGTAGTGTCATTTGCATCCTTGTCCAGTGTCATTTGCAGCCTTGCTGTGTCATTTGCAGCCTTGTGTCATTTGCAGCCTTGTTGTGTCATTTGCAGCCTTGTGTCATCTGCAGCCTTGTGTCATTTGCAGCCTTGCCCAGTGACACTGCAGCCTTGTAGTGTCACTGGCGTTTTTAAATATGGCGCCGCCGAGAGACACAGAGTCGGTCCCGTGTCTCTCGGCTGCTTTTCGGCTTCTCTCGTAGCCCTGTGGGTGGAGCCGTTGACATTCATACATAGCCGAGTGTACTCAGCTAGGTTCGGCTAGCTGCGCTCCACTCACAGTCACGCCCAGTCCCTGTGTTATGTCCATCATAGGGCGGGACTGGGCGTGACTGTGAGCGGAGCGGAGCTAGCCGAACCTAGCCGAGTACACTTGGCTATGTATGAATGTCGGAGGGGATCGCTCCTCCGCTCACAGTCAGCGGGGGATCGGCGGGGATCGGCGTATAACACGCACCCGCGATTTCCCCCTGATTTTAAGGGGAAAAAAAGTGCTTGTTATACGCCGATAAATACGGTAATTTGTCTAAACCTTTTTTAGGGCAACGTGATCCTTGTGATTGTATAAGGCCAGGATGTCGGGGTGGTATCCCATTTGTATGCTCGCTCTTCTCTCAAGGACTTCTTGTCCCGATACAATTTCTTAACCTTCTTGACAAAAATGTCTTTATTTAATTTTTCTAGATGGTCTTTGAGTTTCTTTTCCATTTTTCTGATAATACATGTTATGTTAAATCAATGTATAGTGTTTTCAGCTGAAACAGTATTGATCTCTATTACTTTATATTAATATTGTACTATTGTATACTGTCTTTATTGTAGAAAATCAGTACCTCTGCAGAAGGACTTGTAGTTCGTAACATGTAAGGTGTTATACACTCTATTGATCGCCACTAGTCCATCCTGCACCAGGACAGTGAACAGCTTATACAACTGTATCATATTGTGTATCAGATATTTTTTTACTGTATTATGCACTTTTTCCATATGTTTACTATTGTGACTTCTTAATAAATGTATACCTTTTATATACCTCATGCTTTGGTCTGTCTATTAAAGACCCTAAGGGGTTTGTCCACCGTCCCATAGTAATGAACACGCATCTCAATGTTGCCTTTTTAACGGCCCTGTGAATGGACCCGTAGGGACATGTTGGAATTTTTATTTCTCGGTCAGCGGTTGCAGCCAAAAGAAAAAACCATAATAAACAGGGATTTAGCAAATACACGTCACCCAGTTGGGGTTTGGATCTACTTTACATTCAAATGATTGTAATACATACAGTATATATATATATATATATATATATATATATATATATATATATATATATATTGTAGCTTTTATTTTTGCCAGTGTATATTACAAAGACTACAGGAAAGTATTGCACATGTAAAATGAATTAAGAAACTCCCAATGCAGCTTTTTTTTATCAGAGACACACAACAACACTGCTGCATTTTAAAGATAAAGATACTGTATGGAACAACAAGGAAGAGTCAGACACCCGCTGGTAAGGTGTATTCTGGTCCTGAACATTTGTGTGTTTAGTTTGCCAAACAGTGCAGCATGGCAACCAAGACCAGATCACTTTGTGATGGAAGCTTGAAGCTGCTACAATGTACCAAAACTGGCGTCCATAAATAATATTTACTGTTGCAGTTCATAGAAAGCAAGCCTCCCCCTTTTTTTTATGTATCATTTAACACACACTGTAAAGCCTCGCACACACGGTAAGATTGTTGGCCAACCGAGCGTCTGATTTTTGTCAAAAGGCGTGTGCCAGGATCTTGTCTTGCATACTAACGTTACACTATTGTCGTGCAACAAACACGAACATAGTGACGTACTACGAGGAATTTCAGCTCTTGAGTGCCACCCTTTGGGCCCCTTCTGCTAATTTCGTGTTTGGTGAGCATTGATTCCGAGCATGCGTGTTTGTACTTTCGACTTTTGTATGACGGATTTGTGTACTGACGATACAAAAATCTGACATCAAACCATTGTCCGCCGAAAATTTACTAGCCTGTCATCCAACATTTGTTGGCCGAAAGTTGGACAACAATTGTCAAAAGGAGCGTACTAACTGTAAGATTTTAGGACAACAGTCTGTCAACAGACAATCCCCTGCCAACAATCATACCATGGGTACGAGGCTTTAGGCTGGATTCACATTATAGTGTTTTGTGAAGGTGCACAAAATTGTGCACATGCACATTTTGCACGTTGACGCACCACATGCATGGGGCAGCCCATTCATTTTATTGGACTGCCCACATGCAACAAATGCAAAAAGTAGTTCATGCACCTTTTTGAACATCGTACATTATTTAATTGTGTGGTTTGTCGCTTTTGTTACGCGTTTTTGTGCTTGAGGTGCAATTAACATTGAATGGCATGGCAAGCGTGGCACACGTTTTTCATGTGTTTGGTAAACGTGCAGAATTGTGTAATTGTGCCCATATTCATGAAATGCTACAGTATGACTGCAGCCCTGTGACTGAGTCTACATACATTGTTCTGCTAGTCCATTATTTGTGATTAGATTTTTTGAAGTATGCATTTACACCTGAGCATGAGCGTTTACAGGAGATTTTGAAGCAGTTTTTTTTTTTTTTCCAAGTGTGCTTTTGCACTTTGGCTTTGGCACCTTGAGCATTTTTGTTTTAGCCAATAGAAAGTTAGTTACTAAAAGGAGGAGATGGTTGTTTCTGCTTTAAAAATGCTACTTTTCAGGCTTTTTTGGGCACTCCCACTGAAGTCTTCAGGGACATTCTGCTTCAAAAGTAGCTGATATATCTTTTTAGTTCACTGAGTTCATTACAATCTGATTACACAATCTCCTTTAGCGCTTGTTTACACTTGCTCAAAATACTGATCCTGAACAAAGGCACCTATGGCGTTAACGTGTGTTTGGCACAAACAACACATCAGGCCCCGTCCCCTTCAACCCTGGCAAACAGATGATACTAGAAGTTTAAAAAAACACAGCCGTGCTCTCGAGCGCCTGTGGCATAAGACGAGGTCCCAGAAACATTTCAGCCAGTATAAATCTGCCCTCCAAAAATACAATTTCAGCCTCCTCACTGCCAAGCAGACCTATTTCATCACTCTTATTAAAAACGTATTATCCCATCCCCGTCAACTCTTCTCTACCTTCAACTCTCTACTTCGTCCTCTACTGCCTCCACCCACTAACTCACTCACTGCCCAGGAGATTGCCAATCACTTCAAACAGAAGATTGATACAATTCGCAAGGAGATCTGTACTGTTCAGATTCCCTCCACGCTTTACACCTCATGCTCAAGTACAATCATTACTTCCCTCTTTCAACCCCACCATTATAAAAGAGGTTGCTAAATTACTTGCTAATGTCCATCTTACCAACTGCCCTCTGGATCCTGTTCCCTTGCAAATGCTACGTTCACCATCTAGCTCTATTCTACACTCTCTATCCCACATCTTCAATCTCTCCCTCTCTTCTGGCATCTTCCCCAAATCTTTAAAATATGCACTTGTCAGCCCCATACTTAAAAAGCCCTCACTGGACCCATCCAATCTAAACAACCTACACCCAAATCTCCTTGCTCCCCTTTTTTATCCAAACTGCTTGAACATCTAGTCTACAACCGACTGAGCGTCCACCTTGCTGATAATAGCCTTCTTGATCCCCTTCAGTCTGGATTTTCTCCTCAACACTCCACATAAACTGCTCCCCTAAAACTAACAAACGATCTACTAATGGCCAAAACTAAGGAACACTATTCTGTACTCCTACTCCTGGACCTCTCTGCTGCCTTTGATACGGTTGACCATCCCCTCCTCCTCAAAAAACTCCACGCCTTTGGTCTCCATGCCTGTACTCTTTGCTGGTTCTCTACCTACTTATCCAATCGCACCTTTAGCGTTACTTACAATTCTACTTCCTCCTCTCCTTTTCCTTTCTTTGTTGGGGTCCCCCAAGGTTCTGTTCTTGTACTATTGTGTACTCTCTTTATTGTAGAAAATCAGTACCCATCTGAACCAATAACTAAACCTCTGCAGAAGGACTTGTTGTTCGTAACATGTAAGGTTTTATACACTCTATTGACCGCCACTAGTCCATCCTGCACCAGGAGAGTGAACAGCTTATACAACTGTATCATATCATTATACCCTTTATATACCTCATTCTTTGGTCTGTCTATTAAAGACCCTAAGGGGTTTGTCCACCATCCCATAGTAATGAACATGCATCTCAATGCTGCCTTTTTAACGGCCGTGTGAATGGACCCGTAGGGACATGTTGGAATTTTTTTTTCTCGGTCAGCGGTTGCAGCCAAAAGAAAAAACCATGGCAATTGTTTATGATAAACAGGAACTTAGCAAATACATGTCACCCAGTTGGGGTTTGGATCTACTTTACAAAGTTTCAAATGATTCTAATACATACAGTATATATATATTGTAGCTTTTATTTCTGCCAGTGTATATTACAAAGACTACAGGAAAGTATTGCACATGTAAAATGAATTAAGAAACTCCCAATGCAGCTTTTTTTTTATCAGAGACACACAACACAGCTGCACTTTAAAGATAAAGCTACTGTATGGTACAACAAGGAAGAGTCAGACACCCGCTGGTAAGGTGTGTTCTGGTCCTGAACATTTGTGTGTTTAGTTTGCCAAACAGTGCAGCATGGCAACCAAGACCAGATCAATTTGTGATGGAAGCTTGAAGCTGCTACAAAGTACCAAAACTGGCGTCCATAAATAATATTTACTGTTGCAATTCATAGAAAGCAAGCTCCCCCCCTTTTTTGTTTATGTATCATTTAACACACACTGTAAAGCCTCGTACACACGGTAAGATTGTTGGCCAACCGAGCGTCTGATTTTTGTCAAAAGGGCGTGTGCCAGGATCTTGTCATGCATACTAATGTTACACAATTGTCGTGCAACAAACACAAACATAGTGACGTACTACGAGGAATTTCAGCTCTTGAGCGCCACCCTTTGGGCCCCTTCTGCTAATTTCGTGTTTGGTGAGCATTGATTCCGAGCATGCGTGTTTGTACTTTCGACTTTTGTGTGACGGATTGTGTGCTGACGATACAAAAATCTGACATCAAACCATTGTCCGCCGAAAATTTACAAGCCTGTCATCCAACATTTGTTGGCCGAAAGTTGGACAACAGTTGTCAAAAGGAGCGTACTAACGGTAAGATTTTGGGACAACAGTCTGTCAACAGACAATCCCCTGCCAACAATCGTACCATGGGTACGAGGCTTTACGCTGGATTCACATTATAGTGTTTTGTGAAGATGCACAAAATTGTGCACATGCACATTTTGCACGTTGACGCACCACATGCATGGGGCAGCTCATTCATTTTATTGGACTGCCCACATGCAACAAATACAACAAGTAGTTCATGGACCTTTTTGAACATTGTACATTATTTAATTAAGTGGTTTGTCGCTTTTGTTACGCGTTTTTGTGCTTGTGGTGCAATTAACATTGAATGGCACGGCAAGCGTGGCACACGTTTTTTATGTGTTTGGTAAACATGCAGAATTGCGTAATTTTGCCCACATTCATGAAATGCTACAGTATGACTGCAGCCTTGTGACTGAGTCTACATACATTGTTCTGCTAGTCCATTATTTGTGATTAGATTTTTTTGAAGTCTGCATTTACACCTGAGCATGAGCGTTTACAGGTGATTCTGAAGCAGTTTTTTTTTCCAAGTGTGCTTTTGCACTTTGGCTATGGCGTATTCACCTTGAGTGTTTTTGTTTTAGCAAATAGAAAGTTAGTTACTAGAAGGAGGAGATGGTTGTTTCTGCTTTAAAAATGCTACTTTTCAGGCTTTTTTGGGCACTCCCATTAAAGTCTTCAGGGACATTCTGCTTCAAAAGTAGCTGATATATCTTTTTAGTTCACTGAACTCATTACAATCTGATTATACAATCTCCTTTAGCGCTTGTTTACACTTGCTCAAAATACTGATCTTGAACAAAGGCACCTATGGCGTTAACGTGTGTTGTTTGGCACACACAACACACCAGGCCCCTTCCTCTTCAACCCTGGCAAACAGATGATACTAGAAGTCTGAAAAAACACAGCCGTGCTCTCGAGCGCCTGTGACATAAGACGAGGTCCCAGAAAGATTTCAGCCTGTATAAATATGCCCTCCAAAAATATAATTCCAGCCTCCTCACTGCCAAGCAGACCTATTTCATCACTCTTATTAAAAATGTATCATCGCGTCCCCATCGACTCTTCTCTACCTTCAACTCTCTGCTTCGTCCTCCACTGCCTCCACCCACTAACTCACTCACTGCCCAGGAGATTGCCAATCACTTCAAACAGAAGATTGATACAATTTGTGAGGAGGATCTTTACTGTTCAGATACCCTCCACGCTTTACACCTCATGCCCAAGTGCAATCATTACTTCCCTATTTCAACCCCACCATTATAAACGAGGTTGCTAAATTACTTGTTAACGTCCATCTTACCACCTGCCCCCCTGGATCCTGTTCCCTTGCAAATGCTACATTCACCCTCTAGCTCTATTCTACACTCTCTATCCCACATCTTCAATCTCTCCCTCTCTTCTGGCATCTTCCCCAAATCTTTAAAATATGCACTTGTCAGCCCCATACTTAAAAAGCCCTCACTGGACCCATCCAATCTTAACAACCTACACCCCATCTCCATGCTCCCCTTTTTTATCCAAACTGCTTGAACATCTAGTCTACAACTGACTGAGCATCCACCTGATAATAGCCTTCTTGATCCCCTTCAGTCTGGATTTTATCCTTAACACTCCACATAAACTGCTCCCTTAAAACAAACAAACAATCTACTAATGGCCAAAACTAAGGGACACTATTCTGTACTCCTACTCCTGGACCTCTCTGCTGCCTTTGATATGGTTGACCATCCCCTCCTCCTCAAAAAACTCCACGCCTTTGGTCTCCATGCCTGTACTATTTGCTGGTTCTCTACCTACTTATCCAATCGCACCTTTAGAGTTACTTATAATTCTATTTCCTCCTTTTCCTTTCTCTGTTGGAGTCTCCCAAGGTTCTGTTCTTGTACCTCTCCTATTTTCAATCTACACCTCCTCCCTGGGTCAGCTGATAGCCTCCCACAACTTCCAATACCATCTCTACGCTGACGACACTCAAATCTATCTCTTTACCCCTCAACCCACTCCTTCAGTCTCCTCACGTATCACTAATTTACTATCAGATATATCAGTATGGATGTCGGAACACTTCCTCAAACCTAATCTATCCAAAACTGAACTTATCATTTTTCCTCCCCCACGTGCCTTTTCCCCTGATCTCTCTGTCAAAATCGATGGCACAACTATCAGCCCATCCCCACATGCCAAGGTCCTAGGTGTAGTCCTGGACTCTGAACTCTCCTTTAAGCCCCACGTCCAATCACTGTCCAAATCTTGCCGCCTCAACCTCCGCAACATCTCCAAAATATGCCCCTTTCTGGGGCACAACAAAGCTCTTAATTCACTCCCTGATCATCTCTCGGCTCGATTACTGCAACTCCCTCTTCATTGGCTTACCTCTACATACTCTATCCCCCCTTCAATCATGAATGCTGCTGCCAGACTCATCCACCTTACCAACCGCTCTGTCTCTGCTACTGCTCTCTGTCAATCCCTCCACTGGCTTCCGCTCACCCGACAAATTCAATTCAAAATACTAACAACTACCTACAAAGTCATCCACAACTCTAATTGTTCTCTTCGTTCTTCTCAATACCTCCTGCTCTCTAGCTCTCTCATCATCTCCTCCCATGCTCATCTCTTGGACTTTTCCAGCGCCTCTCCAAGCCCATGGAACTCCTTACCCCAATCTGTCCATCTATCTCCTACTCTATTAGCTTTTAGATAATCCCTGAAAACCCTCCTCTTCAGAGAAGCCTATCCTACCCACACCTAACAACTTTATTTTCATTTTGTCCATCTGATCATCCCACACAGCTACTACTCTTTGTTCCACTTGACCCTCCCTTCTAGATTGTAAGCGCTAACGAGCAGGGCCCTCTGATCCCTCCTGTATTGTATTGCAATTGTACTGCCTTCCCCAGTGTTGTAAAGCTCTGTTGGTGCTATATAAATCCTGTATAATAATAATAATTTAACGTGAGTTAAAATGCTCTCCAAACTCCCTATGTGCACTTCATGTACGTTAAAGGCATGTTAAAAGTGCACCCTAGATGCCTATTTTTGTTTTGTAGAGAACAAAGCCTAACGTGCCACAAATGCATGCCAGTGCGTTTATGGCACAATACAATAGACTTGAAGGGAAGCAGCTAAAAGAGAAGTTAGGGGTTTAAAAAAAAACAAACAATTATACTCACCTATAATGAGAGAAAAAAGTATTTGATCCACTGCTGATTTTGTACGTTTGACCACTGACAAAGAAAGGATCAGTCTATAATTTTAATGGTAGGCTTATTTTAACAGTGAGAGACAGAATAACATTAAAAAAAATCCAGAAAAACCCATTTAAAAAAAGTTATAAATTGATTTGCATGTTACTGAGTGAAATAAGTATTCAATCCGCTATTAAGCACCAACATGGCACTGCAGCATCCCTCCCACAGCGAACTCCTTGTGGTGTGGAGAAGAATAAGGAGACCGTGAGTAAACCACCTAAAACTCCCAAGGCAAATGCTGCTGATCCTCCGCAAGATGTGAGGTTTTATGCCCAAAAGCTATCTGGGCCAATTGAGCCTGCCAGATCGGCTGAGCTGGAGGATGTGCTAAAGGGGGATGCCACAGAGCAGGAGGAGGCAGGGAGAGATGCGGCCTTGTTGGCCATTACTGACCAGCTAAAACACCCCGCAACAGAGCCAGAGGAAGGTGAGGAAGAAGGGGATAAGGATAGTAAACAACGGACCTTGGCAGAGATTTTGCGGGCGGTTAACAAATGTACAGCCTCGGTCAACAACTTGCAAATCGCTTTGAAGGCTTGAAAGAGAAGGTGGTTTTTGATAAGACAGGATCTGCAAAAGAGAAGGGAAAGGAAAATGGCTACGGTTACTCAGAGAAACCCAGTTGAATGCCCGGTTGGCCAAAGCTGCAGACATGAGGGCTGATGACATTGAAAATCGACTGAGGCGCAACAATGTGCACATAGTGGGTCTACCAGAGAAGGTGGAAGGCAGAGATCCCACTGAGTTTGCTAAAAGATGGTTACTGGACATTTTTGGCAAAGAGGCATTTACACTGCTTCATACTGTTGAGCGAGCCCATAAAGTTCCTACTAGATCCCTGCCACCTGGCCATTCCTCACGCCCAATCCTGGCTCACCTGCTGCATTACAGGGACAGTGAGTTTATTATGCTACTAGCCCGTGAAAAAACAAAATATTCAGTTTAACGGTGTAAGAATTTCATTTTACCTTGACTTCTCTTCCAAGGTTCAGAAATGCAGGGTTCACTTCTCTGAGGTGAAAAAGCATCTTCAAGCCCCTTACACAATGCTATATCCTGCAAGGTTGCGCATTACAGCACAGGGCCAGGCTCATTTCTTTGAGAATGCATCAGAGGCTTCTACGTGGTTTGATGCCAATGAAAATGCCTTCCCGCAAGCCTCCTGGCAAAGGAGGATTGAGGAAAAAGACCCCTGACTCTGTCCGTACTCACGGGAATGCATTCTATTTTATTTCACCCATACCTACGAGTAATGCTGGGGACAACTGTTGATCCTACTTATAAAGAGCATCTACAGAGAGGTCTTTACCAAGTGTGTTTTCCAATCCTAACTCTATCCAGGGTTAGGCCATTACTGGCAAGTTGAGTGGCTGGAGGTGGAGAAGACCGGTTGTCCTACCGTGGCGGAGGGGGGGTTTCCTTCAAGCCCCTGATATGAGTCTGTCAATGTTTGCCTTCCGGCTGTTACAGATGATGGGGCTCTGAAGCTTGCACTTATTGCTCCACATCTGTGGTTCACCACAGGGGCCATTCTTCTAATGTTTGGAGTGACATTGCACTCCCAGGTTTTGTTTATTTTAAATTACTTTTCCATAACAGTACTCTTTCCATGTTTCAGACTACATAGCTCATCACTTACTCTTCAGCATATATATACAGTGTCTTACCAGTTCTCCTTCCCAGGGACAGGGGGAGGGTTACAATGTTCAAGTGCGTCAGGGGCCCAACTGCCCCCTCTTTCCCACGTTATTCCTAAATGTCTAGTCACGATATGACAGCAGTCCCAGTGATTTCCTGGAATATCAGAGTACTGCATGATCCCCTTAAATGCACTATGATATCTACCTCCTTACGTAAACACCTATTTGCTATTTGTTCCCTACAGGAAACTCATCTCACTACTGACTCGGTCTCATGTTTGAACTTTGCTTGGGTGGGGAAAGCTTATCACTCCACTCACACCTCCTTTTCTCGGGGTGTGAGTGTATTGATCAACGGCTCACTGGAGTATCAAGAATTTGAATGTGTCTTAGATTATGAAGGGAGACATATAATTTTGTTATGTCCTTTATTTTCTATGCATTGTATGCTTGCTTTCGTCTATATTCCGCCTCCATATAACCACCAGGTGCTTAAGGTAGTACTGCAGTACCAACTAGGCCACCCAGATATCCCTATATATTAGCTGAGACTTTAACTGCTACTTGGATCTGGCCCTAAGCAATCATGTTACTGCAGGGAGTGGTATTCGCTGCACGGCCCTAAAAAAATGTATCAATCAGGTGGGCTGGACTGACCCATGGCGGATTAAACAAAATAACTGTCAATCTCCCTTGATCCGGGGCTCCATGCAGGATCTCACCTCGTGGAGTTTCAATGATCATGAGAACGGTGAGGAATCAGCCCAGAACTACATGGGAGAATCTTGTCAATGCTCTCAAGGCAACTGGTCCCCCTGCTCAAGAAAACACATGTACAGACCAGTCTGAAGTTTGCTAATGAACATCTGAATGATTCAGAGCAGAGCTGGATGAAAGTGTTGTGGTCAGATGAGACCAAAATCAAGCTCTTTGGCATCAACTCAACTCGCCGTGTTTGGAGGAGGAGGGATACTGCCTATGACCCCAAGAACACCATCCCCACCGTCAAACATGGAGGTGGAAACATTATGCTTTGGGGGTGTTTTTCTGATAAGGGGACAGGACAACTTCAACACATTAAAGGGGCGATGATTGGGGCCATGTACCGTGAAATCTTGGGTGACCTCCTGAAGGGACTGGTATAGATTTTGAGGGGGGCCCCACACCATTTTTTTTTTTGTAAATTTTGGCCAGGGTTCCCCTTAATATCCATACCAGACCTGAAGGGCCTGGTATGGAATTTAGGGGGACCCCCTACGTCATTTTTTTTTTTTAATTTTGGTTCGGGGTTCCCCTATGGGGAATTCCCATGCCGTTTTTATCAATGAACTTTTATGTGTATTGTCGGACTGGCAATTCATTAATAGCGGCAAGTAGTTTTAAATGACTTTTTTTCCTTTGAAATGTCATTTTGCTGTCAGACTGTTCTAAACACGGGAAACATGCGCCCCTTTACAGGCATACTATAGACACCCCCCAGGTACAAAATTTAAAGGGATATTACACTTTTATTGTTTCACTTTAAGCATTATTAAAATCACTGCTCCCGAAAAAACGCCTGTTTTTAAAACTTTTTTTTTGCATTGATCCTTGTCCCCTGGGGCAGGACCCAGGTCCCCAAACACTTTTTATGACAATACCATGAATATAAGCCTTTAAAATTAGCACTTTTGATTTCTCCCATAGACTTTTAAAGGGTGTTCTGCGGCATTCGAATTTGCCGCGAACACCCCAAATTTTTCGCTGTTCGGCGAACTGGCGAACAGCCGATGTTCGAGTCGAACACGAGTTCGACTCGAAACTCGAAGCTCATCCCTACTTGTGGGACAGGCGAACGGCTCTCAGCAAAGAGAATTCTCTCTGGCTCTGAGTGCCGTGTTTGCGGTACTGCGCATGCGCAGTGCGAGATCGTATCCAGTGACGTCACTGATCGGCGCCATGGCGCCGTATCTTGACATTCCCTGGATAGGAGCCAGGCCTATTTAATGGGAGCTATCTCCCATTATAGGCGATGCTGCAGGCACGGAGGGCGGGGGTCTTCTCTACTCTGGCTATTCTCTGAGGTAGGCTTTCCTTTGCAGACATGTGTAATCCCTCCTTTGGGGCTTTGGTTACACTGCTTTTTGATACATTTATTGGTATGCTCTTTTCTCTTCTTTTTAGAGTGTGACCCTTTGTTTCACACTGCCTGTGAGCTTCAGGCTTAGGACTGGTCTTTTCCATCTGTAACCACTCTGTGATGGTTAGACTAAGTCTTGGTCAGTCTCATGAATTACCTCGTATAATTCATCTCTACAGAGTCATTACATTATACATTTATTACTTTGTTGCTGTTCCCTTTTTTTCAGAATTGGAACTTTAGTTATATATTTCCTTGTGATATTCTCTTTCTTTTTTTTCTAATTTGAATTTATTCACTATCTGAGATATATATATATATATATATATATAGATATATATATCTATATATATATATATATATATATATTTTTTAAGGCCTTGTCCCTAGCCTAAAATCTGATAAGCCCATCTCCGAGGAGTCTGTCCTACATTCCAACGCCTTCCATATGTCTGTTTAAACATTTTAACAGGTGTGTATCATTCATGATTTATAGGGGTGTGTGTATTTTTAGACACACATATATCTATATTAGACCGTGTTCTGCATATACTTTATATGAGTGTGACCCAAGTTAGCACACTTAGTATGTGGACAACCTGTATACTATACTAGCGGTCCTTCCTATAAAATATATATATTTTTTATTTACTTATACATACATACATTCTTTATTTTTGACAATTTATGTCTGAATTTGTACATTATGACCTGGCTTTCACACTCGCCCGAAATATTGCCCCTTTCGGGGCCTGCGGACGCCCTGTTGGTTTGAATTGGTCCAGTCTTGGTAAGCTCCTGTTATCCAACATACACGGGAATGCTTATGTTTTGGGGATTATGTGTCATACGCTACCATAATTTATAGCTGGATTTTGAACTGGCCAATTTCTATGCCACAACTGATCTT